>NW_015505352.1:1180985-1256199 GCF_001515645.1 Sinocyclocheilus grahami
AATAAACTGTGATAATGTGAGAAACGTTGAAGGTGTCTGAATAAATTTTGGTTTAACTATATATTTGATAAATTAAGTTAACCAACTAACGTTATACATAGTCTTTTGATTTCGGTACCCAATATTTAAAAAGTTTACAAATGCAAGAAAAATATTGGTATCGGTACTCTGTATCGGCAAGTACCAAAAATAAAAGTATTGGTATCGGGCGAGTACTGGAAAAAGTGGTATCGGTGCATCCCATATATATATATATATGTATGTATGTATGTACTGACCTGTTTTTTATTTATTAATCAAAAATAAGACAAATTCCATGAAATTGCGCGTTATACAGTAAATTCCGTTTTTATGACTGCATTCCGCGATTCCGTTCATGTTTTCTGCATCGTGGAAATCATTGGGCCCTACTAATGTAGCAAACGAATATGATAAGCTCATTGTGAGAGTAAAAGACGGGGACATTGTTGTTTATTTACTTGGCAACATAGCGTTAAATCACCATTCAACAGACTCAAACCACCACCGCACTGCCGTCTATTGGACTGCAGAAAGATACTAACTTTTCAATCTGCTACGTTACTGACTGTGCTGACAAATTATGCTGACACAGTGTCTGCAACGCGACAAAGCGACCATTGAAAATCATTTAAACTTTGTATCATTGTAATGTGACGATCAACTATAGGTGCGGGTGGGGTGCCGGGCGGATAATTTGAAGCAGCGGACTCGGGTAAAGTTTGAGCTCATCCGCGCATCTCTACAATACACTGATCTGGGTCGCCAGTAGCAAACAATGGAGCACGCTCTGCTGGACAAACTAAGTAATTACACCATTCAGAAGCATTTAATCTGCGTTAGCTATATGTTCCGTAAAAAAAAACTTTCATATCGGTGGCATATTCGCAGATACCGATATTCGCTCATATCAGCTAAACGACATATCGGTCGGGCTCTATTTTTTTCCGCATCCCACTGCATCATGTTTTTAAATGAAAAATGTACTTCGTGTTATTGGCTTTCCGCCCTTTGTATTAAACTATGCATTAGGGCTGTGCGATATGGACAAAAATAAAACTATTGTGATTTCTTTGATCAATTTTGCGATTTTGATTTTAATCACGATTTTGACACACACAGACATGCTTTACAGTGATTAATGCATTCAGTGTGAATTTAGACTTGTTTGCATTATTTATGCATTATTTTATTTATTTGTAAGACTTTTTTATGACTAAATTTGGTAATGGGAGAGTAAAAATATTTTTAAAACGTACACCGTTCAAACTAGGCTGCTTATGTTGAAGTGTTTGGGATGTGGCTTTTAATGATGAGACCTTTTTTGTAATCAGGCTCTCAAAAAGTATATAACAATTTGGATATAGATTTATCGGCCAACATATCGGTTATCGGCTTTCAAAAATAAAGAATAATCGGTTATCGGTATCGGCCAAAATTTTCATATCGGTGCATCCCTAAAAATAATCACTAAGTAAAGGTGTAACAAAATGTCTCAAGAATAGACATAAATGGCAGAAAAAAATTGGCAATTGCCATGCATTGGTCATAGAGCTCTTTTGTGTACGCACCACAGACGGAGTGTGTAACGACGTTTGTATGTCCGCCCAGTCTGTTCTGTTCTCGTGCTCCATTTAGGCGCGCTGCATTCTGATTGGTTCGGATAGCATACTGCGGGAGATCGGGAGCGCGGAAAATCGTGCTATAAAGCGATTTAGAAATCGTGCAAGCTCAAATTGCAATTTTTATGACAATTTCGATTAATCGCACAGCCCTACTATGCATACATACATACATGTTGCTGTTTTGTTTATAGTTGGTTTAAGCAACTTAATTATAATTGGTTTATAAACATTTTAAACATTATGCACTTTTTCACAGATAGTCGTGTTATCTTTGAATAGCTTTGAATAAACATGAATTAGTAATATTTTGCTCGATGCGCCCTCTTGTGGCCTCAGGAGAGAAACCAAAAGCTTTTCTTCACCCTAACTGAAATTATGCATTTTAAATTTGAATATAATTCGAATTTTGATCATATTTAAAGCAACACTATGTAACGTTTTTTGTGTTCAAAATTTGCAAAATGTATATAATGAGCCAGTACATCATGAATTCATCTTCCAAACTGCGTTTTTGTCTTATTCCGAACAATACGGTACACTTATAATAAGTACTTATATTTGGACTATTGTAGCCTGGTCAGGTCATCACTGCTGCGGAGTAACACATACCTGCGTGAATCGCCGTAGACATAAACTTAGAGAAGTAGCTCCAGTTGGAATGTTCTACCGCGGGATGTGTGCAGTTCTGTTTATTAACCGCTAGAGCACCAAAAGTTACATATGCTGCTTTTAGGGCTGTGTATCACCAGCAAAGTCACGATACGATACGCATCACGATACATGACTGCACTGAATTTCACCTCAGCAGAATTGAGAAAAACAGCTGTTTATTAAACACTGCTTACTATAGTGCCATTTCTAACTATTGGCAGAGCAGGCAGTTGACCTCTGCATTATGAAGGGCCTCCATAACTGTACCACAGTACAATATAGGTAATGGCATATGTTTCATGTTTACATTGTGCACTCCCCACCAGGTACAATATTCTGATCTTTTTTTTAAGCAAATAAATAATAATGTACTTGTTCTAATAAATTTATATTGTAATGTACTCATTCTAATATGTTTAAAAAATAATTTACATTGCTGGTAGGTTATCATTGCACAAATTAACACACTCTCTACAATAAAAAAAAAAAAATTAGAAGAGTTCTAAACTAACGCGCTGTCTTCACTGTATCTAACGCACACACGCTCAAGGCTGATTTATGGCTGATTTATACTCGAACGTCAGCAAGTTCGCTTTGAGTGCGCGCAAAGATATTTAGAAGATATTTCTGTATTGCGCAAGTGTAAAGCTCTGCTTTTGGGATTACGTCTCTTTATATCAGGCAACCCTGCTGTGTTCCTCTGCGGCCAGATTATTAACAGATGCTCTATTCATTCTTTTTTAGAAACCTCGCACTTTTCTACTAAATTTTAAATGTTGTAAAATTAAGCGTGGTCCACTGCTGCACACGTGCCACAGTATCGATACAGGGCCAGCTGTATCAATACTCGTATCGTCAAATCTCTGTGACGATACATCGTCGTATCGATATTTTGAACACAGCACTAGCTGCTTTAAGTACAAAATTCTAATTTAGTTTTTCAGCCATTTTGACAGCCCTAATGGTCAGGTCAGACTTGTCTTAGTCACAGTTTAAATTGATTGAGGCTTTTGACCCAGTAAACGATCTTCTAGCCAGTTTGTGTGCCAGCTTCCAAAACCTCTGGTACTAATGGAGCTAACAACAAATCTGTGTTCCTTTCAAACAGTTGTTAGTCTTACATGACAGTGTCTTTTAAAATGTTGTTTGTTTGTTCTTAAACTCTTTTAACATTTGTGTTGCTTCAGTATGCTTTCACCAGCATTGCAATAAGTTTCATATTTGTATTGCATATTCTAAATATACATCCAAATTCTTCTGCTTCCTTCCTACCAGTGATGAAACCCAGTTTCATTTAATGCTAAACCACATGTGTTTGTATGAAAGCTTCAGTACCTAGTAGGGGTCGACCGATTATCGCCGCCGATATTAAGCATTTTTATGATTATCGGTATTGGTCATTTTCAAAACCGATTCGCCGATAAAATAACTTAATTTTGAAACGCGCTATTTGGCTCTGATGCAGCCTGTCAGAACTCACCACTCTGTGGCCTAAAGCAGTCTCCGCCCACCGCTCATCTGATTTGTTGGGAGTTACGAGTCCGACCAATCAAAGCGGAATTCACTCTCACTCTGAAAGCGCTTGCTAACTGCAGCTGCTTCAGTGATCACACATCAGTTGTCTCTCAAAGGTAAGGCAGCAGCAGACGTTGCTTAAGTTGCAATAGATCCCAATCCACTAACGTTACACTGAAGTTTCAAAACACCTCAATGTTACCTATGATTTCCGCGATGCGGAAAACACGGACGGAATCACGGAATCCAGTCATATGGAATTAACTGTATGACGCGGAATTAGGGATGCACCGAAATGAAAATTCTTGGCCGAAACCGAAACCCGAAAAAGAGGAAACCAAGGCCGAAAACCGAAACACCGAAAGAAATTATGCCAATTATTAGTACCATTGCATTTATGGCTATGACTGTGTACTAACTTTACTAAAATCAAGGCATTGCAATTGCATAAATTAATATTAAAGTTTCAAAGAATAAATCAATTACAAATTATGGAAATATTTATTTAGCACATTGCAACAATGCATAGTATAAAATTCAAACTAAAATGTTTAACTTGACCCCACTCATGTGTACATTAATACTATACAGGCCTACTGGCCTGCAGAAAGGTTTTAAAATGAAATGTTCTCTCATAAAAACAAAGTGCATTTAGGTCAAGTATATTTTAAATTTTTCTCTGTAGGACTACTACAAGAAAGTGCATTCAAAACAAGTGCAACTGCTTAAAGATACAACAATATTTTCTCTGTAGGCCTTCAACATAATAGACTGCCATAGCCCATATGTTAACTGTAGAACTTTAACAACAAATGCACCAAGAATTGCAGATGTGCAAAGTGGATAATAAATATTTAAACACTAGACAAGCACATTCTACTTCTTGAGGTAAAGTGGCAGGGTTTTCTTGATGAAAAGTAGCTTCTCTGCTTTATCACAGTGAAGTCTGTTCCTCTTCTCATCGAGAACATGAGCTGCTGCACTGAACAGTCTCTCGCTGTCAGTGCTTGTGCATGGAGCAGACAAGTACTTGCGTGCCATCTTTGTATGTATGTATCACACTCGTATCACATCTAGTTGTTTTGGATAAGAATTAGAGATGCACCGAATATTTTAGCGTTTTCCTTTTCTGTGCCGCGTTCCTCTCATATTCAGCGTAGCGATCGGAATGTTTGGATTTCAGGTGATAAATTAAACCCGACGTGGAGAAAGTCTTTGCAGATGCACCCCCTCTTGAAATTTCGGCATTACATGTTTTGCAAATCGCTGTCCGTGGGTCTTTCTCAGATATACTGAAATACGTCCACACCGCAGACATGTTGCTTCAGACAAGCACGTGCAGGTCGCGGTTTCTGTTTGCATCATCACAACATTTCGGCCGTATTGTTTTGGTGATAAAAGTCTTTCGGCCGAAAACCAAAAATGCACTTTTGGGCCATTTTCGGGCGAAAATTTTCGGTGGCCGAATATTCGGTGCATCCCTACGCGGAATGTCACGGAATGTGTCAAAGTTTGGATGAATTAATCAAAAGTAGGTCAGTACACTTAAATAGAGTCACAATATGGACTAGTATCTGTAAATATTAAGCCGCAAAATACTATTTAAATATGAATCCAGCATGTTCTGCGTGTCTCTGTGTATGTAAATGGCACAGACACGCGGTTTTGTTTTCTACACATACAAAGTGTGTGACGCTCGCGGTGATTTCAGCTTCTGTCGTATCACTATATGAGGACATAAATACATGAACAACATCTCCAGAACTGCTCTGACTCCCTCTAAGAGTCACTTCATGAGCATTTGACAGTTTCATTGGAGTAAAACTATCTTCATATCATTTACATAGACCTACAGAAACAAGTTCCTCATGGCAACCTGTCAAAATATAAGATCGGGTTAGCTTAATGAAATTATCAGAAATATATTACTGTGGTGTGCAGTATGATGTAATACTACTCAGGGATGAAAGTTTTCCATCGCTACGATGGATTTCCGTCAATTGGGAAAAATGAGGGGAAAAGAAACATGTAGCGCATTGTTGTTCTGCCGGTGTTCTGAGGATTTGTTGGTAGCATAATCTGATAGGTAGCATTATTTGTCAGAACACCAGCACACCAAACATCCTCCCCGCCACGGCTGCAGCTTCTCACTGACAACATAACGCCCCTTGCATCATTCACAGTTGGGTTATTAGCAGAGAACACAGAACAGGTCTTGAATTTCAGGCGCAGGATTGCGGCTATTCATAATAATTCTGCTCATTAGGTTCCTTCATTTGCAGGTTCCTTCATTTGCACGTACTTTTGAGTCTTGAGAAGTCTCATTTTCTGTGCGCCCACAGATCGCAATAAGGAGAGTGACAGATTTGAATAATTATTAATATTGATTTAATACAACAGTTCAATAAACAAGTACTGCCTGATTTTGCTCCATTTCATCAACGAAAATAGTTCCAAATAAGGTAACAGCTCAGCCGCTGCGCATCTCTAAAAGCAAACACAGCGGTGTTTCATTCATGAATGAGTGCGTTTTTGAACGAATCTAGCGAGTCAGTGATACATGATTACCCATTCATAAAGACAGTCACTTGCTTCATTCCTGAATGAGTTAGCCGTTAAAACTAATCAATTGAATGAATGATTCAGTGATAAAATCCGTGATTTGCCGCCATCTGCTGGTGATTTCAGTTTCATTTTTAGGTATAATTGCAGTTATTTAAATTTAATATTTCTGTATTCAAAATTTTATTTAAAACATTAATCTCCACATGAATTTGAATTTAATTGCACTCATGCCACCTCTGAGCCTCATTGAATGTCTGAAAATTAATTTTTCATTAATACTAATTGCATGATTGGTAACTTATTTGTCTTATTCTACTTATTATATTGTTTTAAATAGAAATTTTAAAAAGCTTATAAACATAAATTTTTGAATTTGACAGATGAAAATGATGCAATTGCAAAGATAAAAAGAAAATGCCCCTGTTAATCACTTCACCTCATATTAGAAAGGCTAATTTTTGATCAGAATTTTTGATTATTGATCAGAAGGTGCTCCTTAATTTTTTTTAATTAGGAGGACAAGCGCTCTTGATTACAATTTTTTTTAATTAGGAGCACTGCTCTTAAACTGGGTGTGTGACAGGTATGGCTGAGGAATGGGGTTTGGCAGAGGAAAAATTTTCAGTCAAAAGATTTTTTTTAACCCCTGACTACTACAACAATTATTACAACTTTTGCCTACTAAATACTGAGCAAAGGGTCTGAGTACTTAGGACCATCTGATATTTCAATTTTTCTTTTTTAATAAATCTGCAAAAATGTCAACAATTCTGTGTTTTTCTGTCAATATGGGGTGCTGTGTTACATTGAGGAAAAAAATTAACTTAAATGATTTTAGCAAATGGCTGCAATATAACAAAGAATGAAAAATGTAAGGGGGTCTGAATACTTTCCGTACCCACTGTATATCGGTTCAAAATATCGGTTATCGGTCTACTTGATCTGTAATAATCGGTATCGGCATCGGCCTTGAAAAACGCATAGTCGACCCCTAGTACCTAGTGAATATTTCAAGACACTTGGCTAACTTACACTTGAGCTCTAAAAAAAGGCTCTCTCTCTTATTTCCAGAATGATCGGTGTGACGTAATTTACCCCCAGTGCTGCCAACACCTTTGGCACCATTTTAGGGTGAGATTACACCAATCTCAGGATTTTGCTGTTGGGATTAGTTTGCTGCTTGTGGTGGCCTGCATCTACATATCTCTCAAAGATCGGTTCAATTTTAGATGTGAAAGCAGGAGCAAAACTGATGTGGCCTCTTTTCTGTGTGTTCAAAACTGTTTCTCTGAAACCAGAAATGCTCTTGTTAGTCTTTTTAGGGTATTTATAGCAATAGCATTAAACATGACAATTAATATTTTGAGTTTATTATAGTTCATTTTAGCCAAATAATTTCTTTGTCTTCTTTCATTAGGTAAACAAACAACTGTTAAAATTAGGGATGCACCGAATGTTCGGCAACCAAAATTATAAGGCCGAATAAGTGAAACAAACGAATAAATTGTACCGAACAATGAGGTTACGCGATCAAATAGCAACCAGCGCAGAGTGAGAGGCGTGGACTCTTTATTGTGCAGCACACACGTCAGCAGTGTGGAAGCATTTAAACTGTCGGAGAAAGATGCAAAAATCATTACAAGCACCGACAGCGAGAGAATGTTTAGGACTGCATCGCATGTCTTCAATGAGAAGAGGAAGGGGTGATTGTTGCTGGTTACTGTATGATGATTGAAATCGTGAAATGGCCTTAAGCAATTAGTAAATAAACTGCAGAACGTTATGTTTTCTAATACATTGCATGTATTCTGACAGCGCTGCACGAACTCGCAGCAGATCTGCTTGTTAACCAGGTTTCAAAGTCCAAAGCGCGAGGAAAATCTGCGCTTATACAGTCGTCAGTTGCTCAGTTACATTTTTATGAATTTTTACAAGGCATGTGACAATGCGATACATACGACGTATTCGTAATGAGACTCATTTATAAATCTGTTGTCAACAAAAATAAGCATTGAGGTCTTCCTGCGCGTTTCCGCCAAAATAATCCACAACTCTTATCAACATTCATAAATGTTAGTATTGTAATTTTACTGTTCTGTAAAATAAAATAAAAAGCAAGACCATAATAATGATAATCATTACAACAGCTCCGTTTTAATACATTTATTATAACATTCACACGTGTTCAAATTAGGATCTTTCTAATGAATGATATTTTATGAATGATATTTTCTAATGTTTTAAAAAGTCTCTTCTCAGCAAGGCTGCTTTTAATTGTACAGTAAAAAAAAATAAAAAATACATGCCTGATTCAAGAAGGGGGTCTGATGGCCAAATATTATTATTTTACTAACTTAATTTTAAGTTAAATTGTGCTTTGTTGGTAAAGTGTCTGCTAGAATGTTACAAATGTTCAGTGTTAAATATTTTTAAATTGTTGTTTTGTAATTGATTTTTTTCTTTGAAAAGCAAGACAAAACCGTAAAAAGCACATTTTGGCTTTTTAATTTATGCAATGGTGAAAAAATTTTGGCAAAATACATGGGTAAAAAAACTCGAAAAACCGTATTCGGCCTTCGGCCCAGTGTTTAATTTTGTTCGGCTTTGGCCAAGAATTTTCATTTCGTTGCATCCCTAGTTAAAATTAGTCATAAAACAAGGCCAGATGTAATTTCATTGATTAAATAATTTAGTTAAATTTAATGGTGTTTACATACCAGAAAGATTAAATGATTGTAGCCTGTCTTACCACAACAGCAATTTTATATCCACATGATGTGTGAATGCTCATTTAACTCCGTTAGAAAGTGTCTCTGTTTGTTATTAAGGAGAAATACTGAAATGGAAGGACAGTGCTTCTCGTATTATTGATGGCTGACATATATCACCATATAGAGAGAAATGGGACAACTGTAATGTCCTTGCAAGCAGAAATAAGGAGAAAACAAGTGAAACTGTGCCACTAGGAATATTTTTTTCTTGTTATTGCACATCTTTTGGCAAGAGTTGCTGTGGTAGGAAATTTTTGCAAATAACCCTCTGTTATCCTTGATAAACAGCGGTTATTCACCTACTCAGGACTGAGAGTTCAAAATTTTAAATTTTTTTGGTATATTGATAGTTGCTGTTTTTGATTGATTTGTTTTTTCCCCCCTGATTAGTGTCTCCCTTACGTGGCACTTGGCCTAAATGATAACATGTTTTTTTCCCTTAGAAAAACATTGATTACCTTGTCAATGTTATTATTTTATGTACAGGGCACATTGACAAAAACAGGCAAATAATTAAACATCTTTTTTTCTTGGTTATGTGTGTCAATTGTAAGAGAAATGGTGATACTGCTTTAAAGTTATAATTGGTACACCCACATAAAATTTAATTCATAAAGACCAATTGCAGAATGCATGCAATAATCCTAAAAATACACTATGTAAAAAATGTTTAATTAAAATATCCAAAAACCACTAGAACAGTGTTATATGACTTGTGTACTTACATTATCCCAAATGTTTCGAAGAATGTTTAAATCCAGAGAAAAAACTAATGTAAATTCAGTCTAACAGCTCGCTAATTTCACATGGATGAAATTAAACATTCAGCACATTTTCCACTTGTTCTTAAAATCCCAAATACTTAAAATGAAGAAATCAGCCTATGTAACATATGAAATACTTCAATAATTGACTTAAGAAATACAGTTCTTTATTTATAAAAAATAAACCAATATTTTCTGTGAAATTCAGTAATTAAGTTAATTCTGTGAAAGTAGTTATACCATTATAATCTTGCCTGCTGAAAAAAAAAAACAATAGAACCCCTCCCAAAACACAATAGCAAATTTAATGGATGTCAAGGTTATAATGGGAATTTGTTTGGTTTTAATGTAATCTATAATGGTGTCTATTTGATTAATTATATTGGTGGGATGTAATCTGGCAGATGGCAACCAATAGAACAACAGTAATTCCTATTGGAATAATGCCCAAAACAAAAAGGAATTTTGTAGTGGTTTAATGGAAACTATAAGAATTTCTGTGACGGTTTCTGTTGTTTTTTTCAGCAGGGTAATGATACCCATACTGTGCTGCACATTATTGCCAATATTGAGCTGAAGCTTGACTTTGCAAATGTAAAATCGCAAATTAAATCGCAATCGCAATATCTGTTCGCAATTTGATATTTTCCCCCAAATCGCACAGCCCTAGTAAATATGTGATATATTTATTTTAAAAAATCTATGGATTTTCAAATCAGTGGAGCAAGTTCAGTTTTTTTTAGTTAACTTTAGACACAGTCAGAAGTAAAATGTTTTGTACCTTGAATTACAATGCTTATACTTTTGTCAGTGTATTTAGTAATATGACAGTTATTCAGTTTTTTTCCCCCGTACTGCTTGAAGCTTTGTAATGCCATGAATGTAATGAAACATTTATGTTCACTATTCAAAGAGTATATTTATCAAGCTACAAACTGACCTTTTCTCATCAGGAAAATTAGTTCTAGTGGAAATTCCTCCATTGTTTTGTCTCTTGACTTTCCCAGTATGTCAGTCATATTGTGACAATGATATCAGATGCACATTTGAATGAGAATGAAATGACTCATTTTGACAGGCCCACTCTGCTTGATTATCTAGAACAACAACCTCTGCTTTCCCCACTGAGCCTCAACAAGTGTGTGCAATGTAGTAATGAGCACTTCCAGCCCAACGCTGACTCACACTGATGGATTGAATTGACCTCATTCTAGCCTCTTCCATCTGCCTATATTTTCATGGGCCAGGGATTTTATTTTATGTTGTATTTACTGGAATCTATTCATTTGATTTTTGTATCTCTCTCTGATTTACTGTGCTGTTATATACTAATCACATCCATCTAGGGTTGATTTCTTTTAAAATAAGTGAAGCTACTTTTGATTTTGCCGTTGATATTACTGGCAATATTTGTAAGCTTTCTCATTCTCAGCTTGCTTTGAGATATACAGGTGTGGTAATATGGTAACCAAATACGCTTTAAGTGCAAAGCAATCCCAGATGCCTTTGGGGTTAATAGTGTTTTGTTTGTTCTTGTGTTACAGTCTCTGGTGGAATGAGCGTAGCGTGTGTGTTGAAGAGGAAAGCTGTGCTCTGGCAGGATTCGTTCAGCCCCCACCTGAGACTGCCTCCCCCTGACAGGCCATTACCCAGCATGCCTGTGGTGCTGAGCGCTGCGGGCCACACCCCCCAACCTGGACCTTCTCCTCAGGCCCCTCCCCCTACGCAGGGAGCGGGACGCTCTCAAGATGACGCCATGGTGGATTACTTCTTCCAACGGCAACATGGTGACCAGCCCGGCTACAACAATTGCAAACACCGCTGGCCGACTGGTGACAACATTCATGCAGATAACCAGGTAGAAGTTAGTCAGGTAGAAAATACCTCCCTTTTTTTTCTTTTTCTTTTTTTTTCCTGGTATCAAATTTAATCTTATAATAATTGTATAACTTTTAAAACAGGTACGATCAATGGATGAACTTAACCATGACTTCCAGGCACTTGCACTAGAGGGCCGAGCTATGGGAGAGGTGAGAGTCCTTACCTTCCTCATCTTCTGCCCGATGCTTCATTTTTTTGCACTCATTATGTATTAATGTTTCTCTGATGTTCCCGTTCTGCAGCAGCTCCTTACTGGGAAGAAGTTTTGGGAAATCGATGATTCAGGGAAAGATGGACCAAAAGGCATCTTTCTGGACCAGTGGAGAGACAGCGCTTGGGGAGCTTCTGGTATGCATGAGATTAAGATGCAATGGTTGTATTTACATATTTAGTATTTTTCTTTCTAATGCCCCTTTTTTCTCTCTAGATCACTCAGTGTCCCAGCCAATCATGGTGCAGCGCCGCCCAGGCCAGGGCTTCCATGGCGTCGGAGAGGCCGGATCTGTGCTGTCGCCACGTTCTGAGAGTGGTGGATTAGGCGTCTCCATGGTGGAGTATGTTCTTAGCTCCTCTCCTGCAGAGAAAATGGACTCGTGTCTGCGCAAAGGAGCCTTTGTGAGTTTCTTTCATCATCAAAACATTCTTCTCATTCTTTATTAAGATTCTGTTTAAGAATAGTTCACCTAAAACTGAAAATTAATTATTTGCAACCATTCTGTTTTTCCAAACTTAAAACAATCCTATGGGTTTGTAAAATAGGGCTAGTAAATATTGGCACCTCAAGTCCTTATTTCCACTTCAATCTCCCTTTCTATTTCACTTAGGGTCCAAGGGATTCAGAGGATGATGACCCTGAGAAAAGGGTAGAGCAAAAACACAAAACATCCTTTGACCCTGAGCGGAAGGAACTTAAGGAGACCGAGCCGGATGTTTTGGATAACCCCAATGGACTGCCCAATCAGAATGGACTAGATGTTGACGTTAAGGATTTTAGGTATACACCATTAAAAAAGTGACAGTATTGTAATTTTAAAGAAATTAATGCTTTTATTCAACAATAATGCATTAAATTGATCATACATGACAGTGAAGACATTTATAATGTTGCTAAATATTTAAATTAAATAAATGCTTCTCGAAATTTTATATTTTCCAAAGAATCCTGAAAAAGTATAAATTTTTACTAAAAATATTTAGCAGCCTGTTAGAATGATTTTTGAAGGATCATGTGACACTGAAAGCTGAAGTAATGGCTGCTAAAAATTCAGCTTTGACATCACAGGAATACATTACATTTTAAATCAATATATTAAAATAAACTGTTATTACACATTGTAATAATATTTCACAATAATTACTGTTTTTATGGCATTTTTGTTCAAATAAATTTGCCTTGATTGAGCATAAGAGACTTGTCAAATGTAATCCTATCGACCCCAAACTTTTAAAAGTTCTCTTTGTGTTGCTTTCCATACGTATACTTTCATTATTTCTAAATTGTATTGAAGACAAACCTCTCGTTTGTTTCTCACCCAGCCGTATGCCTGGTAACTGCCCTCCGACTGGTCCAGAGGTGGAGTTGGGTGGGTCAGAACTGGCTGGAGGTGCAGGGCCAAAACCAGCAGAGGACTTCTCAAATGTCGAAACCCAAAATGTGACCCTGGACCCCATGGAATCTGTTTCCATGGAGACTTTACAGTTTGCAGATTACACTGGAGGCCAGCTGCCTCTTGACTCCACAGCTGCTACTGTAGGCCTGTTTGACTACAATTCCCCTCAGCAGGTGAATATATGATGCTGCTAGCACTTTCAACCATCAAGTCTGTAATTAGAGTAGAATAATAATCAGGGCTCGCAAAATTCAAAAAATCCCTGGTAGCCCTTGAGGCAGGCATTCTTCAGATTTTGGTAGCCCAAAAATGAATTTAACTAGCCCGAATATAAGATATTGTATTTTTTCTTCAAATAACAAGTTAAGAGAGTTGGGGTGCAACGGATCACAAATCTCACGGTTCGGATTATATTACATTATCATATCACATTTTGAGTCACAAATCGGATAATTTTTCAGATGAGCAAAAA
This sequence comes from Sinocyclocheilus grahami, assembly GCF_001515645.1. Taxonomy (NCBI): domain Eukaryota; kingdom Metazoa; phylum Chordata; class Actinopteri; order Cypriniformes; family Cyprinidae; genus Sinocyclocheilus; species Sinocyclocheilus grahami. Next base: position 1,194,858 of record NW_015505352.1, read on the forward strand.
AATATGGTTCTTTGTTACTGAAGCAACACTTATTATTTAAAGAACAATTTACTACTTCAATACCACAGCAAAAACTAGTAGCATATAGGGATGTAACGATTCACTCAACTCACGATGTGATATGATTCACGATACTGATTTCACAATACAATTTTCTCACAATTTCTTTTTTTAACAAAATGAGATTTGACATTTTAAAAAAGGTGTCTTTTTGTTATTTCCCAGACCAAAAGGCTGCACATTACTTTGTGAAATTGAAAATGTCAAACAATATACTAACTTGAAATTTTAAAACAAATCCCAAATCAAATAAATAAATAATACAAATAAAATAAATTCTCCTTGCAAGTAAACTAAGGTTTTGCCTGTGTATTTTAATCACGATCCAATTTTGAAATTTGAAACAAAAACAAAATGATTTGACTTTAGCTTTGTGATACTACATAAAAAATCTGAACGAAACAAAAACAGCAGACGGGCTAAATGAGATGCAAATGTCAATCTCTGACAGCAGGTGGCGCTTAAACAACAGGTATTTATAGGCTGCTGCCCCTTTAAGAAATGCTCGGATCCAATAAAATGATGCACGTGCAATTTCTTTCTATCTCTGCCGAGATAGTTCTTTTGTGATAATTTTGCGTGTATGTGTCCGTTCAAACGAAAGAGGAATCAATTCTGTGTTCGTGCCAGGGCTGGAGCCACGGGGGGGGGGGGGGGGCGGATTTAAAAAAAAAAAAAAAAAAAAAAAAAAAAGGGGGCGCGGGGGGGGGCGGGGGGGGGGGGGGGGGGGAGTCGCCCCCTCACTCGGGCTATCCTGCCCCCTGTGAAAATTGATTTTAATTATGAAATATAATGGTTTATTTAAAAAATAGTTACCAAATGCATAGGCTTTTTAGCATTAATATGATGCTACTATAGCAACAATTTAGGGCAGTCCGTTTCACAAAGTCGCATTTTAATTATTACATCTCTGACACAAATTCCGCGCAAGCGGTGCAACTAAGAATGCAGCACTACTGAGTAAGCAATGATGAAATATTTTTTTTAATGTTTAGTAGAGGTCTAGATTATCGTAGTTAATTATTTCGCTGTATATAATTCTTGCGCATAATAAATCATTCTAAAACACGGCGCTCACGTTCAAAGAACTCCATCTTCTAAAACACGACTGTAGTAATAATAATTCCACTGACCTGTCTCGCGACCAAAGCACTATCTGTGTGAACCCTGTATAATAGTATAAATATATAATACCTTCTAATAGTTGTAGTAGTAGCAGGCAGGTTTGTTTACGGTCCGACAAATACGTGAATGGGCCACATAGTTTATTTTTTACTTTGTGCCATGTCATTGCCTCCTTTCGTCACCTCAGCCGCCCTCTCATCAGTGCTGCGCCAGCTCTGGTTCATGCTCTGCCTGAAACGCTGCTCTGTATGTGCGCGCTTTGAGCGTGTGCGCGCGAGCACCGAACTGAATTCTTCATGCGCATGAATGGTTTAAAACGCTTGAATGTTTAAATTGGTAAGACTTAGAAACTAGAAACTTAGACTTTAGAGACTTTGATCCATTTCACCCCTACAAGCGAGTGAACAACGCAAATCAAGGAAGGGATTTTATATCACTATTCAAGATAGCCCGTCGGGCAGGGCAGTGATACATTTTGGTAGCCCGACTGGAAAATACAATAGCCCCGGGATGATTTTGCGAGCCCTGATAATAATGAAAGCTTGTGTGTATTTATAAATATTTGTGTTGAGTTAATTGCCATCAAAGGCCACACATGTGAAGGCTAACTTTGAAAACCTTTGTTTGAAATGTCACAATACCGTTCAGTCTCTTTAGAAGTTATTCTGAAAAAGTAATTATTAGCCATGTTTGCATGTGCTTCTAAAGCCTTGCGTTTATGAATGTAAACAAATGCAAATGTTTAGCATAAATATCATGCTTGTTAAAAGCATTATGTATTGCAGCTGTTCCAGAGGCCCAGTGCTCTGGCAGTACAGCAGCTCACCGCGGCCCAGCAGCAGCAGTACGCCCTCGCTGCAGCTCAACAACAACACATCGGTGAGTTTGACTGTAGATATGCGTGTCCAGACTTAGTGGACAAAAGTTTCAGCTGTTTTATTTAACTTGGTTTCTTATTGGTTGTGTGTTAGGTTTGGCCCCAGCTGCATTTGTACCGAATCCATACATCATCAGTGCTGCTCCGCCTGGCACTGATCCATATGCTGCCGGCCTCGCTGCTGCCGCCACTCTAGGTGAGAACTCATGGTTGAAATTTGAGATTGATATGTAATGGGGATGGAACGGTTCTCTGTAAAAAAAATCTAATCTTACGGTTCTCCACACACGGTTCGGCATGCACTAGGACCACGGTTCAACTGAAATCTGACAACGCGTCTGTAATATGGTTTGTTATAAAAAAAAACACTTAAAACAAAAAGGGTTTGGCTAATGTATGTTTCTGTTGATGGATGCGCATTCTGGCTTCCCAATACATTACAACAACTGCGATGGGGAGAGAAAAAAAAAAACCGTGGACAAACCATTCACTCTTGTTCAATGCGAGTGTCATATACTCGAATATGAGCAGTCATTTATTCCGTCATTGTGCTGATAGTGCACAGGTGAGACCTGAACAACACACGTTGATATTTGTGTTTAAACTAAACTAATTTAAGCCTTGCCAGTTTAAACATTTAAGAGCCAGAAGATGCGAGCTCGCGCGCACAGTGAGAAGATCTGTGTGTGCACTCATCCAAAGCGCGTGCAAATATTACGCTCTCTTTGAAGTATTGTGTTTGAATAGACAAATTCAAAAATGGTCAAAATGCCCGTCTTGGTGAGTATCCTATAGCAGACATAGCCGGCTGAACGTACTGTATCAGTGCACTGGATCAGTGCATTCTCTTAAAGTGACGGCACTTTCTTAATATTAATCATACAGCAACAACAAGGAAATCACTCACTGCTCTTGATTGAATAGCTTTTGTAACTTTAATAAAGATTAATCTTTAATTTATACAGTAAAATATGCAATGCTATTTTACATTTAATTACTTTATTCAATTTCTGTACCTAAAAACGAATGTTAGACCTACTTAAAAAAAAAAAGAACGGGTATATGAATATCACGGTTTATTTTTTTTGTTTCTTTACTCTATTGTATTTATTTGTGCTGTTGCTTGTAGTTAGATAGATTATTCTTATTTTCTTTATTTTTATTTGACAGTATAGATTTTCCCTAAACATTGCACATAACGAACCATACCGGAACCGTGACTCTAAAACTGTGATACAAACCAAACCGTGAGTAAGTTGAACCATTCCACCCCTAATATGTAATATGTTTAGTTTGTGTTTCAAGATATCTCTGGTGTAAGTATAAAATGATTGTCGTTGTAAAGGATGTTAATGAATCCAGTAAAGTAAGGTATAATGTACAGTTAGCTTCTCTTTGAGGTTCTGATCACTCAGAACAGCCGGTCGACAGCGTCGTCCATTTGTGTGTGGCGTTCAACAACAGAAACAAAGAAGAACAACATTAACAGCAGGAGGATGGAGGACGTTGTGATCGGAGCTGTGTTTTTGTTGTCTCGCGGGTTTCACAATAATGGACATGGAAAGTCGACGTATACATAGTGATTGAAAGAACGGAAAGGAGGACTAAGAATCTCCAACAACAACTGGCAGTGCTACATTTGCTACAAGTGCCTGCACTTCAGCGTCCGTCCATCTATCGCTGTTCTCCATACTTGCGAAATAAGTTGACACTGTTTACACGGTGTTTGAAATCATGGCTTGTGAGGGCGTTTTCATACGCGTTTGGCCAATCAATGTTTACTTGCGTCACGATTAGTACCAGTTGTGCTGGTTAGACCCTGCTCCGGAGTAGGAGCTAATTTGGTTCTCGAAAAAGGCAGTCCGGTACTAAAATCGCACCCAGTTCCGGCAGTGCGAAAACGCCAAAAAGTGGGTAGTTCCCCAATTAGTTCTGGTACTATGAAAAGTTTCCCGTGGTGCGAAAGACCCTTATGATTACAGTTCAGAAATGAAGACTGCATTCCACTAGGTTTCTGTGGCAGGATCGGTCTGTTGCTACAGGGTTCTTTACTGAGCAGTCACAGTCTGGAGTGGATGAGAAGTGTTGCTCATGATGGCTGAGGGTTTGGACTGCATCCTCCAGGGGCTTGAGATTTAGCTCTAGGATTGAGGCAGTCTGCTTGATTAAGCCACACAAACACACACACCTGCTTTGATGCTCCTAAAGCAGAGTACAAAGGCAAAGGAAATGGCTGCCGACTCGCCGTCCCGTGTACATCAAAGCCCCTGAGCCTGCACCGAAAACAGTGTGCTTTGGCCCTTCATCTGAGAGATGACGTGCATGTTTGTGTCTTTCAGGTCCAGCAGTGATGCCCCCTCAGTACTATGGTGTGACTCCATGGGGTGTGTATCCTGCCAACCTATTCCAACAACAGGCTGCCACCCCCTCCAATTCGGCCAACCAGCAGCAAGCAGCACAGACCCAGCAGAACCAACAGCAGGTAAGACTTCAGCCAACCAGACCACTGACATATGAAAGTCACAACGTGCATATATTGAACTCATCCACCAATCATTGATCTTTGTTTGCTCCAGGTGATGCGTGCAGGTGGAAACCAACGACCTCTGACTCCCAGTCAAGGACAGCAGGGTCAGCAGACAGAGCAGCTTGTAGCTGCAGCAGCTGTGAATTCCGCCTTGGCGTTTGGGCAGGGGCTGGCAGCAGGTGTACCCGGTAAAGGACTCTTGATATGTCTTTTAAAGGGGTGTTCACAATGAAGCTATTCCTTTTTAATAAAAGTTGTGAATTGAGGTAGGGCTGGGCAATTTTTCAGATTTCATCGATTAATTCGAATTTAATGTTTTGCCACAATTTTATTTTTTAGAAATCGAGGAATTGCTATTTTGAATAGAAATATTGCCAAACATTAGAATTAGGCACTGAGAATATGCCAGTGATAACAGTAAAGAGAAAAGAACGATCCGACCACGTGTCGGCGCACGTGATTAAACACTTACGTGTGATGCGCTCATATCGCTAGGAGCCATTCACACAGAATGCGCTTGTGTTGACAAAGATGTGACACGGGCAGTGGAATAGGAAAAACATGCAAGAATATGGAAGTGAACTTCTTTTAACTTGAGCGCCGCGTTTTTAGAATGCCGTTTCATGCATGAGATACTGCAATTAATGCGAGTGCAGCAGTCAAACACGTCCATGTTTACATAGAAAAATAATGAAAAAGCAGCGCAAGCGAATAAAAAAACCTGTAACTACTGTATGTCTGATATTTCAAGTTTGCATCATGTTGACAGACTGAAAGCTGCTGTTGTTTTTATAGAAGATTTATTGATAATTATAGTCTACTGGTGTTATATCTTCAGTCATTTTGAATTTGAATTACCTTGACTTTTGAGATTTTTAAAGCATTTTCCTCGTATTTTATCTGAACATATAATATGTATAAGACAAGTTTGTACAAGATGTAGTTGTAGTTCATGCATCTATTCTGCAAAGATACTTAACAAGTGATTTGTTTAACAGTTACATCATGATGATAACTTCATTTGTGGTGCACTTGGAATAGAATTTTCTTTAAATAGAGGGTTAATAAAGAAAAAGATTATTTGAATCAAGTTGTAGTTGCATTTTTAAGTTGACTAGTTAAAAATTTTAAAAAATCGAGAATCGGTCAAACATTCTGGAAAAAAAATCGATTTTTAAATTTTTTGCCAAATTGCTCAGCCCTAAATTGAAGTAATTTATATGGTTGCCAAAGCAACAGATCAGGTAGTGTTTAACCTCATAATCATAGAAAACCCCAAAATATATCAATCAATTTTAAAATTGTGGTTTCTTGACCTGAAAAGTGATGGGAAAAAATAACATTCTAAATAGCAATGGAAATTTCAGTTGTGAATATACACTACAGTTGTGTTTTTGTTTTTTTTTGTTGAAAGAATCCTTTATTCAGCAAGAAGCAAGAATGTATTCTATTGATCAAAAGTGACAAACATTCCTGAAAAATGCATTGGAGTTTCCACAAAATATCAAGTAGCACTACTGTTTTCAACATTGATAATAATAAGAAATGTTTACTGATGTCGGCGCCGATAGCCGTGTGGTTAGTGCGCTGACTTATAGCACAACTGTGTTTACGGTGACCCGAGTTTGATTTGAGTCTCAAAGTCCTTTGCCGATCCCGCTTCCCAATTCTTTTTCTGTCATTTCTCTACTGTCCTATCCAATAAAGCATAAAAAGGAATGTTTCCTGAGCACCAAATCGGCATAATAGAATTATTTAACAGATCAGACATTCAAGGTTATAATGATGTCTGATGAAGATGTGATTGTTATTTTCCAGGTTATCCTGTGTTAGCTCCAGCTGCGTATTATGACCAGACAGGTGCACTTGTGGTGAATACAGGTGCTCGCGGTGGCCCAGTTCGACTTATGGCCCCTGCATCTGTTATCATCAGCCCATCAGCAGCAGGTACATGTTTGAATATGACAAATGAAGGTTGCAGAGTCAACAGACCAATATTAAACTTTTTTTAAATGTTGTCTTGTATTTGAATATCAACTTTTTTTTTATATATATATACAGTGGCTGCTGCTGCTGCCTCAGCAGGTGGGGCTAATGCCGGTCTTGGTGGTGGAGCAAGCGGTGCGTTCCGTGCATTGAGTTCCCAGCAGGCTCCTGGGCAGCAAGGGAGTGGGGCTTTGGGAGGAAGCTCTTTTTATGGGAGTGGCTCCCCAAGCTCCTCCTCACAAACCTCTTCACTATTTTCACAAGGCTCTGCTCAGCCAGGAAGCAACTCACTTGGATTCAATGCCAACCCATCTTCTTCTCTGGGAGCCACGCTTGGAGCAGCACTCGGGGGTTTTGGCACAGCAGGTACTGTGATTCAATTCAAGTTTATTTGTATAGCGCTTTTCACAATACAAATCGTTGCAAAGTAACTTTACTGCAAATTAAGTTTCTACAATATTTAGTAGTAGCTTATTAGTGGTGACTGTCAGTTAATGTACATATGGCAGAAATGTACGGAAAAATCAATCCAAGACGTAATCAAACAGATGATGAACACTATTAACAGCAATTATTATATAATGCAATCAAACTTATAGCAAAATTTGGTAGTTCTGTAAGTTGTTTCATGGTTGGCATCATCTGAGGTCCTCTGAGGGGTTGGCATCATCTCTTCTCATGTGTTCTGGATCCAGACTGAAGCTTGTGTAAATCCTAGTTACCCGTGGCAAAAACAGAGAAACAAATAGAGACATAATTAGCGTAGCTGTGGTTCCAACCAAGGGAAATTGATTTGTTTAACCCAAGCTAAAGAATAATAATGTGCATTTGATCAGATATAACTGCAGTACAAGATTATGAGATGCATTATTTGAATGCTTGGCCAAAGATATATGTCTTTAATCTAGATTTAAATGGAGAGAGTGTGTCTGAACCCCGAACGTTATCAGGAAGTCTATTCCAGAGTTTGGGAGCCAAATGCGAAAAAGCTCTACCTCTAGTGGACTTTGCTATGCTCTAAAGGAGGCAGAGCTTTTTCGTATTCCCATCTCAAGTTTAGTTATGTTGAGAATAAAAATGACTTTAATATTGCTGGAGGGCTATTGCCTTCAGCTGAAAATCTACTTTAAACTCAATTGTTGACTCAACTAAAATCAGAAATTACCCATTCTGCTTTTTAAATGTTCATTCCTGGTTGTGATGCACCAAAATTTCCGCATCCTAATATATTTTTATCTGGAAAAGCTTTGGATGACCAAAATCATTAACCAAAACATTGATGTTTAATTAGCGCTTCTCCAATGGAAGTTAATCTGAAAAGTGCCTTGTGTGCAGTTTAAATGTTTATCAACTCGGTTTTTATTTGAGTGTTGATTATTGCATAAATTGAATTAATTTATGATAAAAAGCAAACTTTAGTTTGGAAAAAAATTATTATAATTTGGGTGCATCAGTATTTCAGAAATATTCCATAATATCATAATGTAATAACTTACTTCTTCTGAACAGTTGTTTCATGGGCAGTGTTGCCAAGGCTGCTTAGGAGTTTCAGTTCATGAGACACATTACAGAAATGGGTTGCTAAGGTTTGATATTTGCATTTAAAGGGTTAATTCACCCAAAAATGAAAATTCTGTCATTAATTACTCACCCTCGTGTCGTTCTAAACTCGTAAGACCTCTGTTCATCTTCGGAACACAAATTAAGATATTTTTGATGCATTCTGAGAGCTCTCTGACCCTCTCATAGACAGCAATGTAATTACCACGATCTAGGTCCAGAAACGTAGCAAGGAGATCGGTAAAATAATCCATGTGACATCAGGGGTTCAACCGTAATTTTACGAAGCTACGAGAATACTTTTTATCAGTATTTCAATATCCACTGAACGTAAACAGCGTATATGCTATTCTGTGTCAGCTGCGTCACACGGCTATGTTTGAATTGTTGAATAAAGTTATTTTTGTTTTCTTTGCATACAAAAAAGTATTCTCATAGCTTCGTAAAATTACGGTTGAACCCCTGATGTCACATGGATTATTTTACTGATGTCATTGTCTATGGGAGAGTCAGAGAGGTCTCAGAATTAATCAAAAATATCTTAATTTGTGTTTCGAAGATGAACAGAGGTCTTACGGGTTTAGAACGACATGAGAGTGAGTAATTAATGACAGAATTTTCATTTTTGGGTGAACTTAACCCTTTAATGCAACTTTAAAAATCTGTTTAGTTTGAGCCTGGTTTCATTTTTATGTATGGTTTTGTTTTGCAGTGGCTAATTCCAGTTCCAGTGGGTCCCGTCGAGATTCTCTGACAGGTAGCTCTGATTTGTACAAGCGCACACCCAGTAGCCTCACCCCTATTGGCCATGGGGGCTTCTACAATGGCCTCAGCTTTAGCTCTTCCCCTGGCCCAATTGGCATGCCTCTTCCAAACCAAGGCCCCTCCCACTCTCTCACCCCGCCACCCTCGCTCTCAACTCATGGATCTTCGAGCAGTCTTAACCTTGGTGAGCATGTATGTTTCAGTTACCTTTTTCATCAAAGAGCTTTAATAAATTGAATCTAATGCATGCCCACCTCTGGCTCCTCCCCCTCAGGTGGACTGACCAATGGCAGTGGCCGATTCATCTCTGCAGCTCCAGGAGCAGAGGCCAAGTACCGCAGTGCCACCACAGGCTCGTCTCTCTTCAGTCCCAGCAGCCAGCTCTTCCCATCATCACGGCTACGCTACGGCATGTCTGACGTGATGCCATCGGGACGTAGCCGTCTGCTTGAGGACTTCAGAAACAACCGTTACCCCAACCTGCAGCTGAGAGAAATCGCGGGACACGTCATGGAGTTCTCTCAGGACCAACATGGCTCCAGGTAAAGCAGATGTCTGTTACAGCTCACAAATAATAACAGAGGTCCAATAATAAATAAAATGTCCATTGTGTGCAGGTTTATCCAGCTGAAACTGGAGAGAGCAAGTCCTGCAGAACGTCAGTTGGTCTTCAATGAGATACTACAGGCGGCCTACCAGCTCATGGTTGATGTGTTTGGAAATTATGTCATCCAGAAGTTCTTTGAGGTAATACGAAGCTCTTTTGTTGATACATGCATCATTTTTAGTGTCTAATGAACCACACAGTTTCACACATGAAGACAGGGAGGTTGCAGGTTCCAACTTGAACCTGATTTATTTGGTACTGCATTGTGCAAGTCAAGACATTTATTTATATAGGCCTAGTGCTTCATGCAGTACAAGCTGTTTCAAAGACGCAAAATAACAGTGCCAGTGTTGTTAAGTTCATCAGTTTAGTTTGAGTGTACCTGATGTCAATTAAGATGAGAAGCATCTGCTAAAAGCCATTTATGTGTTTAGTTTGGCAGTCTCGATCAGAAGTTGGCACTGGCTGAGCGGATCCGTGGCCATGTTTTATCCCTGGCGCTGCAGATGTATGGCTGCAGAGTGATTCAGAAAGCTCTTGAGTTTATCCCTTCGGACCAACAAGTCATTGTAAGTTTATGAAAGGCTGCATGCTCACATTGCTGTGGTGAAGTTACACGAGGTGTGTGAATTGAATCTAATTTATTTGTGTCTTTTGCAGAATGAGATGGTTCGGGAGCTTGACGGACATGTGTTAAAGTGTGTGAAGGATCAAAATGGCAATCATGTGGTGCAGAAGTGCATTGAGTGTGTCCAGCCTCATGCTCTTCAGTTCATCATTGATGCCTTCAAAGGACAGGTGTGTCTCTATTGAACCGTGTGAAAGCTGTATGTTTGAATAGCAGGGCTTGAAGTGTGTGTGTACTATGGGAACCTTTGTGATTTATTTATGGAGGGCCTGATTTTTGAGGTGCAGTGCACTTTTAAGAAGCACAGTATAACAAATGAAAAAAAAAACTATTGCATGTCTAATGGAAAAAAACAAAACGGCTAATAATTTATTATATTTGTTGAAATTATAATGATACAGTATAAAAAAATATTTTTTGTTTGTCTATTTTTTAAAGATGTCTCTTATGCTTACCAAGGCTGATTTGTTTGATCAAAATACAATAAAAACAGTAATATTGTAAAATATTATTAGTTTTAATATATTTTTTAAATATATTTTATTCATGTGATTCCTGTGGCAAAGCTGTATGCTTTGCTTAATATTTTTGTGTAAACAGTGATGTTTTTTTCTCTACATTTTTTGATGGACAGTTCAAAAGAACAGCATTTAAATGTCTATATTGTCAATTCTGATCAATTTAGTGCATCCTTTTTTGAACAAAGCTATTAATTATCCTTCCCAAAAATATATTTTGAACTCCTGAATTTAAAATTTAAAATCCTGTCAAATATTTGTATAACTGCAGTCTTGTCAAATTCAGTGTTTCCTCTTCAGTGGACCACACTGGCCAAAATGGCTGCAACAGTGAATAAGTAGTCTATGGGCCCCATGTTCTTATATAAAATGAGTCCTGGGGATAGAAAACGTCTACTAACATGCATTTTGTGACCTGCCCGTGTTGTGAAACAACTGCTTTTATCATCCAGTCGTGGTTGTGGAATGGCTTATTTTGAAGTGTATTTAAAACCTTTGTCTCTGTGTGTATGTTTAAGTAATAACTGTGTGTGTTGTGCAGGTGTTTGCTCTGTCCACACACCCATATGGTTGTAGGGTGATCCAGCGTATTCTGGAGCACTGCCTGCCTGAGCAGACTCTACCGATACTGGAGGAAATACATCAACACACCGAGCAGCTGGTCCAGGTAATTTATGAAGCATTCTCTCTTTCTGTACTGACCCAGGATCTTATCCATTCCTCTCATCAAAACCTTTTTTTCCTCTTCTTTCCCATATAGGATCAGTATGGGAATTATGTAATTCAGCACGTGTTGGAGCACGGCCGCGCGGAGGACAAGAGCAAGATTGTATCTGAAATCCGTGGAAATGTTTTGGGGCTCAGCCAGCATAAGTTTGCCAGGTGCGCAAAAAGCATTTACGCATGCAAGATAAACTGCCACATAGGGATTAGAGACCTGCACTCCCGCGGGAGTACCGCGGGACCCAACGCAACAGGGTGCGGCACAGGACAACTCGGGTGCGGGTGCGGCCGGGAAGAGACTCGTGTGTGTGTGTGTGTGTGTGTGTGCGGGATGCGGGAGAATAAAATGATTTGCGGGACTCCCGCAAAATAGAAATTATCTAAACATAGTGTCTAAAACATAAATTGTTATTTATCTGTTACACAAAAGCAAAAAGAACAACTAATATTAAAATGATTCAGATCACAGACCAATCATGCCAATCACAGACATAGCTGTTGATTTGGAACGCAACGGTCAATCAGAGCTGATTAAGTTAGAATCTACTCACCGCAGTGCTGAAATTGCGTCCTCACGAATCATCTCATTTTAACACACGAAGTGTAGACATTGTGAAAGATTCATCGTGCATACATTTGTGTTATAACAGAGCTTTATGAGATCGCGATTAACGGAGTTGTCAGCTTTTAGTGATGATAAAGGAAGCGCTGCTCGCATTCTGCCATGCCAAACCATGCACGCAGCAGCCCATGCTTGCTTTTCTGTTAAAAATAACAGTGGTTTGTGAATGTTGATGCTTAGCCTAAATAACAAATATTTTATTGCGAGTGTTTATGCTGGGATGTTGTGGTGCTTAGGAGATGTTACAGAACCATTTTATGTAAATTTCTTTGATGTACTGAAAAATCAGTCCTGCGCAGGTCTCGTAATAGGGATGCTCCGATCAGGATTTTTGCAGCCGATACAGAGTACCGATTTCTTGTCAGGGTGATCGGCCGATTCTGATGCTTCAAGCTTTATATAACATATGTAATAATGTTATATAAATAATCACAAAAATGATTCCTTATACAGTGAACATTTTAATATGCCTTTAAAATGGGGTTTATGCATAACATTGTATATCAGAATACATAATATAAGGCAAAAATAAATACAAACAAAATGGAGCAGTCTGATGCAACCCACAAGGTTTATTTAAACATTATCTACATTATCATTGTAAACTGTGGAGGACAAAATAAACATTTAATCTCCTAAAATTGAGAAGTCTGATGTAACTTAAACATTGTCCAATACAAGTCTGAGCAGGACAAAATTAATAATAATAATTTAAAAAAAAAATTTACTCCTAAAAGAACTAATTGGAGTAGTTTGATGCAACTCATTAGGTTTAGTTTAACATTGTCCAATGTTAGAGAGAGGACAAAATAGAAACGTTTAAACTCCAACATGAAGTCTGATGTAACTCATAAGGTTTAATACTGTCCAATATAAGACTGAAGAGGAAAAAAGAAATAGAAACATTTAAACTACTGAAAAAACAAAACAGTTCGGTGACTATTACATCCAGGGGCGCTGCTGATAATCCGCGGGTCGGGTAATAAAATAATGCATTCTGATTATTTGCGAGTGGGTCATGGGTGGATAAAATAAATCATAAATGATGCAAATATTAACTACATTTTTTCAAATAATTTTTTTTATCAGGCAGATGATTTCATTTGTGTGTGTGTGTTTGCCTGATAGGGAAGTTGCAGTGACAGAAATGGTGACATTCCAGATAAAGTTTGAAAGAAGTAAAGCATATGTTAGGGCTAGGGCTGTCAAAATGGCTGAAAAACTAAATTCAAATTTTGTACTTAAATATCAAAATTCGAATTATATTCAAATTTAAAATGCATAATTTCAGTTAGGGTGAAGAAAAGCTTTTGGTTTCTCTCCTGAGGCCACAAGAGGGCGCATCAAGCAAATATTACTAATGCACGTTTATTCAAAGCATAAGATAACATGACTATCTGTGAAAAAAAGTGCATAATGTTTAAAATAATGTTTATAAGCCAATTATAATTAATTAAGTTGCTTAAACAACTATAAACAAAACAGCATCATTTATGTATGGATGCATAGTTTAATACAAAGGGCGGAAAGCCAATCACACAGAGTACATTTTTCATTTAAAAACATGAGATGCAGTGGGATGGGAAAAAAACCTGCCGTAAAGTCTCTATATGTTTTTTCAAAGTTAAACTTGCATTAATTTTACATGGCTTTCTAAACATGCGGCTCCTTTGTGCGAGACGCGAGTGCAACGGTGATAGATGTCCCTCTAGAAAATAATTTATGTCCCCACGCATCATGTATGTCCTTACGTGTTGACGTCATCAAATTGCGATCGGTTCGTAAGATCGGCAAAGTGTAGTGAGTACTGATTGAGTCATAAAATGTGATTATCGGCCAATGCCGATCAATTGGAGCATCCTTACCGCCACACAAAGGTGCACAGGAAGAAGTGTCTTATTTAGGGGTCTTTTGTGTGTTTTATTTCCCAGTAACGTGGTGGAAAAGTGCGTGACCCACTCGTTGCGTGCCGAGAGGGCGATGCTGATTGATGAGGTGTGCAGTATGGCAGACGGGCCCCACAGTGCCTTATACACCATGATGAAGGACCAGTACGCCAACTACGTTGTGCAGAAGATGATCGATGTGGCCGAGCCGACACAACGCAAGATTGTAATGCACAAGGTGTGGCTTCTATTTCGTTATCAGTATGTGTTATTTTCCTGTTTGTGCCGATGAATTGTGACTGAACGGTGGATGTCGGTTGTTTTGTGTAGATCCGGCCCCATATTGCGACGCTGAGGAAGTACACATACGGAAAGCACATCTTGGCCAAGCTGGAAAAGTACTACATGAAGAACGGCGTTGACCTCGGCCCACTCTGTGCACCCCCTAATGGCATCATGTAAACCCTTCCCATAACTCCTGTAGGATGCCGGTCTGTGTGCACGCGTGTGTGTGAGCGTGTTTGTCCACACCCGATGACGTAGGGAGGTTGAGGTGGAATCACCGAAACCTTCCACTCATCGCTGAATCATCCCCGGGTTGTTGTGACCTCTTTTTTTTTTCCCCTCTCCCTTTTAGCATTTCTTCCTGTTTTCACTCTACTACCTAAATGATGGTCCTTTTTTGATCCTGTATGAAATGAGAGAATATTTGATTTATCCCACGTTCGATCATGTAGGCTTGCGCAAACACACTTTATTGCTTCGCAACATCTTTCTAACGCGCATATTCTTTCATAACACACACGCACATTATCGCGAACACTTGATTGCTAACACGCAGACATTTAGCATGGGAGACGTTTTTGGTCTTGCTTCTATAAACTATTTAGTGCATACTTGGTGTAGACCTTTGCATATATATAAATATATATATATATAACTTTGTAGTTTTTCTGGTTTTTGATGTCCAATCTGTATCTATAATCTTCCCCTGTAGTGAATACATACTTCTGATTGTATAATTGTACATTTGTAAACCTTCGCTAATGTAAATGTGGACTCGCTTCTACAGCCCTTTTTTGGTATGAGGAGAAAAAAAAATGACAAAATGGAAAAAAGAAAATCTTGTGCATTTCAGTGTAAATTCTCACCTCTTTGGTTGTGGTTTCTGAGTTATGAGTTGTTATATATTGTAAATTGTAATATCAGATTTTTTGTTGGTTTTGAAGCCCTTTGAATTATTACTGCATAGATGTACAAAGAACAGAGAAAAGTGCGCACTCTGCTTTTAGCCATTCACCAGCCACCTCTTTTTCACCTCCACTCATCCCTTTCTTTTTTTTTAAGATCTTTTATAGTCCCTCTCTCGCTCTGGGGCAGGTAGCAGCAAGCGCGTTTGTGTGTATGTGTTTGACGCGTTCGACTGCCCCGGATCAGAGTCGGAGGTGTGTACAGATTTGCCATTCTTTTGTCTACTTGTAAGTGATTGTAACATACTGGCCATTGGTTTTTGATTTGGAACACTCCGGTGTATATTTAAACAGCCTTGTGTATATTTCCTATGATTCTCTTTATGCAGGCACACTTGTAACCATAATGTGTATAGGTAACAGATGCTGTGTGTGCTTTCTGCCTGGGCAACTATTTTTTGTAACTCCAGTTGTAGATTGTCTCTAAACAATGTGTGATCTTTATTTTGAAACAAAACAATGAAAAAAATTCAAAATTTCAGAACGGTCTTTGACTCTTCCTTTTCATGTGCCGCTTTTAAGACTTCAGTACAGTGATAATTATAATCTATTCTGTCATACTTTTCAGGAATCAGTTGGAAAAACTACTCGTTCAAGATTAAGTCGCTTTAGCTCATCATTAAAGAAATGTGTGATAATAATGAAACATTAATGGGATTTTCCAAAGGATATTTTGATGTTGAAATTTTCCTGTAGCAATAATTTGAAGTTTCTTAACGACATGGCCTGAGGATACTGTCTTGATGGAAGTAGCAGATGTGCTTAGATGAAGGATTCTGTTGATTTTGAAATATAAAACTTGCATAACATGTAATTGCAAAATACATACCTTGAATGAACCACAAATCTCTTCAGATAAAAACATCTGCCAGATGTGTAGCTGTAAATCTTGCATTTTTCAAAGGTGACTTAAGGCCCGTTCACACTAAGGACTGTGGCTTTTCAAGTTTTAATAATTGTTCTAATTATGAGAATATAAATGTCCACACTACAGTAAGAACAATAACAATACATTAGAGTGATATCACTGGAATCACTTAGTCACAGAATAATTTTTTTGTAGCTGATGAACAAAAATGTTACAAGCCCATCAGAGTCTACCTGACTACCTGAAAAAAATTAATGCTCGAGGAGGAAAAAACACAAAAAAGCAAGATGAAATTCTGTAAATCAATGCAATTTTTTATAACAGTATAACAGACAATTTACATAAAATGCATATCAGTTGTCACTCTATATCCTAATAATGTCTTATCAGGATTATTTGAAATGCTTAGTTTTATGACAAAGTATAGTTTAATTATTAGGGCAAAACAATGCAATATAATGACTGTCAGAGATTCACAAATAAACATTCCTCAAAAGCCTGATGTATCATATTTGATACATTTTTATACATCAGTTTTATTGACAAGATTTTTTCTAAAAAAATCTCTTTTCTAAAAAAATTAGGCCAGTCTATGGATAAAGTAAACCTAAGCTGCTTCAGTCCAGTAAATGTTTGTCTTGAAAGATTACTAACGACATAGAAGTAATGTTTATAAAAAAAAATCAGCAAGATTATGTAGATTGAGTTTTACAGAGTTTAAGCTGTTCATATGCTATCCAATATCACCAGCTAAATGATATCTTATAGTGTGCCTAATAACTGAGCTCAGTGCATCAGACTTTCCTAAACACAGATATGCCGAATAATGTAGTCGTGTGAAGGTATCTCACCCATACTCATACAATCAAATGTCAGACAACCAAAAAACTGCCACTTTCATTCTGGTACTTGTTGCTTATGCACCAAACACTGTTAGCAGACCTTTAATTATATGTACATATTGAAACACCACCCAAAAAACACTATAAAGGACATTAAAGGTGGCATTATATTCAGTCAAAACAGTAGCATGAAATTATGTAAGAGGTATTATCAAAAACATATGTCCACTACTACAGACAAAATGTTGAGGGTCTCGGGAAGCTCTGATGGAAATCGCGACAGGGGAGGAGAAGGGAGAGGCAGGGAAGACGTCGATGCTTGACTGGGCTGCAGGGGGCATCCTCAACCGCACGAAGAAAATCCACCCAATGCCCGTCCTCCTCTCACACACACGCCATAGCGTAGAGAAGAGAAAGAGAGAGAGGAGTTCTAGTCTTTCCTGCTTCCATATCCATCAGGTCTCAGCCACTCAAGTCAGATCAGAGGGAAGAAATCACACGAGCTGCTCCTCCTCGGTCTTCGCGTGGTTTCGCGGGGATTTGACCGTACCGACGCGAGACGGATGTGCCGACGAAAGCGCCTGCCCTGAAGTTGGATACCGAAAACTGAGCGAAAGGTTTACTCTAGTCCCTTGAAGAGGAGCGCGGAGACGAGAGCGCGAGCCCCGTGTTTTGCTGTGTTCGGAGCACCATGAAGCTCCCGTGCTGGCTGGCGCTGGCGCTGCTGCTGCTGGCGCAGACTGCCCTGGTGAGAATGACACTCTATTGTGATCTATTGTTACGAGAGGGCGATTTACCGCCGGTCACACGCGCTCACAACATGCCCAACGTTCACATTCGGGATTATGTTCGTGTGTGCTTGCTGTAATCTTTATGAGAGAGTGTGAATTGTAAGGTCATTAATTAGGCGACGGTAGCCGTGTGCTGCTTGCTCGGTTGTAAATCTTGGACGCGACCCACATTCTCTCTGCTGACCGCAGACAGCGCGTCTCTGGCGGCCTGGGGAGCGCTGCGAGTGGGCTGGAGAAAGCTCTGAGCTGGGACCTACTATGAGCCAGCCACAGCGGTGCGGATTTCTCCTGGGCACCTTTGCCTTGTTTAGCCATTTTGGGCTGGATGCGGGTAGGTAGGTGGGTGTGTGTTGTGGGTCAGGGTCGCTTGTCTGATTACATTGGCGTGAAGAAGCTTGGTGTCTGGATAAACTATAATTAACGCGCCGCATCTAATTAGGGTTTAATTGCAAGCCCTTTGTCCCTCGTGTTTGCCTGTCGGTGGTCCCTCCACACGCACTGTTCTCTTTGTGGTCAGGAGTGGTCGGTGGGCTTCAGACATGGTCGCTATAATGGGTTGTCGCGCTGTCGCCGTTCGGCGGGTGATTTTGGCCGGAGATGGCCGGAGGTGGGTGAGCGGGGTGTGGAGGGGCGGCAGGCTGCTGGGGGATGACGTCATTGTCCTTCGCGGCGCGCGAGAGCGGAACCCAGATTCAGAAGGAAGTCGAATTCATTCACGTTTGTGCGCGCGAGGAAATGCATTATGATGAAATCCTTTAAGAAAATTAAAACCGAGCTCTCAGTTCAGTATTTACTACGGATGCTATGATTTTTTGTTACTGAGCACTTGTGTTGAGTCCAAAGCCATTCTTTTAAACAACTGACTGGCAATGATAAAATGCTGGTGGTCGCAAACACTACAGAATGCAACAGTGCCCCGTCCACTTTTTTAGTGGCTTGATTAAAGAAGTATTTTTCCTATAGGGATATTTTAAAAAGCTCTGTTTATGCCATTAACTAAACCAACCAGCTACAAGGTGAATTACAACATTACAAACTTTGATATGAGGCAAGAAGTAGTGACAAATACTGTACTGACTGGCTTTAATAATCAAATTAGAAATACAAACTTTTGATTTAAAGTTTTTGACTTTATATACATTAGGAGAATGTTGCACTCTATTGAAGTAGCTAAGGAATAGATGCTTTCTTATAGTCGACCATAATTGTTAAATGGTTGCCTGAAATAAACTTTTTTTTTTTTTTTGCCCACAGTAGTTTATGAATGCTCCGTTTTACAGGCATTTTTATTTTTCCAATCTAGATATAAAAGATAACTCACCATATATGTAAACAAACATGCAAAGACTTTTAAATGGGCTGAAATGACATTCTTTGCCCTCATGACCTTGAAACTTGAACTTCGATCTCATTTGGTCCACTTCAGTTTAAGTGTCAACTGACTTTCCTTTTTTTTTTTTCTTTTTTTTTTTTTGGAAAACCAGGTTATACAGAGTCCTTAAGTTAGCAACAAACAAGTGAACCTGCATTGTTTTCGTTCACTTTAAGAGAATCACAATGACTATGTTTACATGGACATCAGTAATCTAATTATTTACCTTATTCTAAATAAGCCAATATTATGATTATGGTGTGAGTTGCTTTTAGAATATTCCTTTTATGTTCGTGTTTTACATGTTATAGTACATAGTTGGATTAATGGCACACGCATTACGTCCCCACGTGATGTCATCCGACATCCCCTCCGTAATTTCATGTATAAACATAGTTTGTCTTCATGATGATGCCATGTACAGTTTTGGGTGTTTCATTTGTAATTTTATGAAAGCTTCAAGTGCAGATCATTATTTGTACGTGCATACAGACAATGGCGTTTTTGAAGCTCTTTTATTTGCCAGCAAATGGTTGAGCACTGCCGTGTGTGTATCCTGTTGCAAAATGCGGCGAAAAGTCCTACACGACGGTAATAATGTGATTAAGGTGTTTACATGTCTATACTGCACTTCAGTAATGCGACTAAAATAGGAATACTCCACATGTCTTAATTAGATTTCTGTTTACTTCGAATATGACTTTAGTCGGATTAAGGTTATCAAAAATCTGTTTACATGGTAGATTCTTAATCAGAGTATTGTTTAATCGTGTTAAAATCTGATTATTTTTGTCCATGTAAACGTACTCGGTGTAGATTTGAAGCAAAATTTACTCCGAGCACCTCCTGAAATGGTCGTTTTGCACATTTACATAAAATTTGTGGAATCTGCATTAAGGCCAGTGAAGATCCGGACAAACAGCAGAATTAGACATTAGGCACACTAACAGCTTTTGTCTATTCATGAAGATAAAATTAAATGTGGTTCTTCAAGTGTGTCTTTGCACCTAAGCAACCGCTTTTCTTGTTAAGTGTTAAACTGAGATGTCATACAAGTCGCAGTGGGCTGGCTGATGAGTGAGTTTACACGCTACTGTGCAAAAATACCCAAATTTAGCTGGTGGCATGTTTATTTCATACCCATCTTGCCCACTCAAAATGAATCCACACACTTGTAGTATAGTGCATGATTGGTCGAGTTGTTGTGGCCACTTCAAACGGAAGTCTCATGTGGATCAGGTCAGTGGTGTCATATCCTTTCAGGCTTTGTGCGCCAGAGATGGAGTTTAATTTAGATCTGGGAATTGAGCTAATGGACCAGATCCACTCCTGAAAGTTGTGCGTGTATGTGTGTGTTTTAAAGGATCATGTTGGACTCCTGGGTTCAGCACTGAATCAGTGTTTTGTGCTGTAGATGACAAAGACAACCATAGAGAGGGAGGGAGATAAGGAGGAGGGAATGAGAGAAAATGAGTGGAGCGGAATGTGTGAAGCAATTTGACACAGGAAGTTTCTGCTGCTGACTTTCTCACTTAGCTGTATAAAGATCTCGCTTACAGACTCACAAGAGCTAGACAGTGTTTTAAAGTTTTGATTTGGACATGCCTTGCTCAAAGTCTGTGTGGCCTGTGAGGAGGATTAGCATTGCTTGGGAGAATAAACCAATATGGGATTGGAGCCAAAGTGTTTGGTTTATACAACATAGTGAAAATTTAAATTTTGTCATCATTTAATCACCCTTGTGTCATTCCAAACATGTATGATTTTCTGCTGCAGAACAGAAAGGAAGATGTTTGGGAGAATTT
Source organism: Sinocyclocheilus grahami (assembly GCF_001515645.1). NCBI lineage: Eukaryota > Metazoa > Chordata > Actinopteri > Cypriniformes > Cyprinidae > Sinocyclocheilus > Sinocyclocheilus grahami. The sequence continues at coordinate 1,215,670 of NW_015505352.1, forward strand.
TTCAGCTGTTTTTGTCCAAACAATGCAAGTCAAAAGAGTCCAAAACAACATTAGACCCCACTGACTTTCATTGTATGAACAAAAAATACAGAGACATTTTTCAAAATATCTCCTTTTGTGATCCATAGAAGGAAGTCATGCAAATTAAGAACATTTCTCAGGAGTTTTAAAATTGTCACAAATGAGACGATCATTGGCATACAGTAAAGGCAGCATTTCAGTAGGTGGTTTCCAGTTGCTGAATAATCTGAGTGCCCGTGCATATGGCTGCGTCTCTTGGCAGGTGGGTGTTAACAGCCCCGGCGACCCAGAACCCTGCTGAGATAATGACCCTACAGTCTGAAAGTCAACTTCCGTCCCGTTTGAAGTGATCAGAGGTGTTCGTTGGGGCGGGCCTCTGACCTTCAACATAACGGGGAGGGATTTCAGCAAAAACAGTCGGTAGTTGTGACACACCTGACTAAAATTCAGTTGCACGACAAGGATCGTTTGGTTTTGGAAGAATTCCATGAGAAATGTTTCACTTCATTTTGAAATCTATTCACACACACTTTTGGTTTCTTGGAAATCTGATCACAGTGTGACACACAGATTTTCAGGAATTGTAAAACAAGATTTTTTTGTTTCTCTCAAGAGACAAATGTGATCCTCACTTAATCTCAGTAGTAAATGTTAACATACACATTAAATTTCAGCTGGTACTAAAGCAATAATTTGTCTAAAACAATTACATGTCACTTAAACACTTTAGTCTGAGTCAAATTTCTCCACTACAGGTATCTAGGTCTGTTAGTCTAATAATGTAATTGTAGCTCAGTACTGTCCAGCATGTAAACATGTTAATCAGACTACAGTTTGTTCACAGACTCCGAAATCCCAAACCCCAATGTAGCTCGATTACAATTTTGTCATGTAAATGTAGTTTGTCAATTGTGATATTTAAAAAAATGTCAGATGTCATTCTCACAGAACTCGTTTTTCAGTTGCATTTTGCTTTTATCATGCTACATAAACATACATGCACTAGGCAAACGTGTTTGACTGTGGTGATCGTGTCTCATGTCTTGACATGCAGTTCAAAGTAGTTTGACTTTTAATAAACGTGTCTCTAGATCTCGTTTTTTCCTAAATCCACTGCCCCGCATTTCCCTGTTTTAAATGCAAAATTGTAATCTATGTGAACAGCCTCATATGTTGCTTTTTTTCCTACATAAAAAGCATCTAATAAAGCTTGTCAGTTCTGTATAACAAGTTCTGCATATAAATTTGAATGATGAATTTGTTCCTATTTTGGCAAAGGATGTTCTCAGACACTTCTATTTAAAGCGAGTCCAAATGTTTAACATCTGACCACTCTAAATTTCTCTAAGCAAATATCAGTCCTAGCCACACTCTGGCAACAAACACTGTGGTAATTCCATGTTGACATAATAAGCGCATTTCCCAAGGCTTCCAACTGACACCTAGTCTCACTAAAGAAAAGAAAACATTATCGGATCCACCAAATGGCACTGTGTTCTGGTGTGAAAGCCTTTAATTTAGAGGTGTCAGCCAAGGAGATTCACCTTATCAGCCCACCTGCTTCACATAAACTAAATCAGCCACATCACGCTCACCTCCCTTTGACCTCCTCACATCCATCAGCCGCCTCCTGCCCGATAACCTGAAGATGATGGATGCGGGTAGGTGAAATCTGGGTCAAATCATTGCCAATGCAAGAGTGTCGTTCATTCATTCAGTTGGAAAAAAACACTTGTGAATTCATCTGAAGGAATGCAATTGAGGTTTTTGTGACGTGTTGATTACCACAAATAATAATTTTGTCTTGTCTTTTGCTTTCTTTGAAAAAAAGCTGAAATCTGTTGCAGTGAGGTGCTCTCAAAGGAAGTGAATAGCGCTGATCTGTACATTGAAAAAACAGGAAAGCCACAAGGCGTAAACAACGTGACTGTTAACATAATTTTAGTGTGGAAAAAATTGCTTCCTAACCTCTTCTGTGTAAAAGTTTACTGAATATAAAACCTAAAAGCTTAAAATGACCATAAAATGACTTCCAGCTCAACAAACTTTTCAGCTTTACAGCTCGAATAATACATACGTTTTACAGATGTAAAACTATAAGCTTCACATTTCTGCTTTTAAATCCTCCAAAAATGAACCCCATTTACTTTCCTTGAAAATGCATCACTATAACCTTGATTCCTGCTTTTTAAGCTTATTTGGTTTTAAAATCAGTTTTGCTATATATGCGGCATACATGAAATAGTAACATGCATACAGAAAAAAAAAAACCTACATACAATTTACAGCTCGAATAATACATACGTTTTACAGATGTAAAACTATAAGCTTCACATTTCTGCTTTTAAATCCTCCAAAAATGAACCCCATTTACTTTCCTTGAAAATGCATCACTATAACCTTGATTCCTGCTTTTTAAGCTTATTTGGTTTTAAAATCAGTTTTGCTATATATGCTGAAATAGTGAAATAGTAACATGCATACAGAAAAAAAAAAACCTACATACAATTGCCTAAACCTTATTTATTTATATATATATATATATATATATATATATATATATATATACAGTGTATGTATACACACTCTATATACGAGGATAGAAATATGTATAATGACATGGGTATTGCAAGGTAAACATTAGACCTATGGAGATTCCCCATAAACCACATAAAGAGTGTAAAGATTTCAGCTTTTTTTTAAAGAAAAATAGGGGCGAGTCAAAATTATTTCTTGTGGTAATCAACATTATGCTGGCAATGATTGGATCTCATTCTGTTGTTCACCCATATCGAACCTGGAATCTTCCTTTCACACCTTGACCTGTGAGGCAGTAGGAAGAACATGCTGTCATTGAATATTACAAGCTATGATGCTGTACTGTAGAAACCCATTTTAGGACCAGAGCTCGTATAGCCACGCAAAGAGAAAAGAGAGAGGGATGAATTGCTGAGAGAGGTGGAAACAAAAAGCGGGAGGGAGAAAGGTGGGGACTATCAGGGCTCGTTGCTCTTTCCCATGAGACTGTGTTCCTCTACCTGTTCTCCACAGTGTCACCATGACAACAGCAGAGCACATCTCCGTCACTGCCATATCTCTGGTCTCTCCCTTCTCATTCTGTCATTCACCCTTTTCTCTTTCCCTGCTTGCTCTTTTTCATTCTGTCTCTCGGTCTCTCTCTCTCTCTCGGTCTCCCTCGCTAATTAAGATGCGGCTCCGGCAGTCTGGTGGGGGAGGGGAAATCACTCCATACCTGAGAGAGACTGGCTAGGAGGAAAGGGACACATAAACTATATTTTACAGTCAGATGTGTGGGCATTGGTGCGTTTATAACGGGCTGGAGTGTAATGTTTTTTTTTATGGGTGTGGTTTTAGATGTGTAAATGTCCGTTGCGATCGGTATCTCAGAAAAAGCCACAGCATGATTGAATGTCTTACCCGCTCAAAAATGACGAGTGCTTTTCTGTCCCAAATTTCTGTGTGCTTGCGTGCGCCATGCTATAATAAGAGAGCATTGGTAGGAGGCGTTCCAAAACCACAAGGAGTTTTAAGATCCCTCACCAAGCCGCTCTATAAATATGAATACAGCTATTGTAGCCAAACAGGACAGCCCTTGCCCGGAGAAAACGTGTTTATGCGCATGTGTCCTTCCTTTTCCTCCTACTCCTCCTTCCCTGTCTGTTTGTTTGTTCTGCAGATGTTCTCGTGGCCTCTTGCTTGGGGAAGGGGTTGGGGTAGTGACGCGTTTCCGTGGAGATCCACGAGGATAATTGGGTTAACGAGAGAATGGGGGCATGGCCGTGTGCTCCGGGGACTTCTGGAATGTCGTTAACTTTCCAGTAGCAGGGTGGGGCGAGGTGAGCGCCAGACGAGCGTCTATAGAATGTTAAAAACAGCCCTGGAGTTAATTGGGAATGAGGAATATTTAGATAACGCTGGCGAAGCGTGTCAGATGCGATGTGCAGGCCATTAATCAACAAGATTTGCGTTTATTATAAAGACAAATGATGAACCGCGTTAAAGTAAGTGCTTTCATTCATTTGAGAGCACGCATTCATGTGTTTAATGAGATGGCTTTGTGAAAAAATATAGCATTTGTTTACATACACGTTTACATTTAGGCAGTTAGCAGATGCTTTTAATCCAAAGCGGCTTACGGATGAGGAACATCGCAAGCGTTTTACCATTCAACTGACAACATTATCTGTAGCTGCACACAAAATTTGTGAGACCATCACTCCAGAAAGTGTTATCACAGTGAAAATGACGTCAGTTAATAAATGAGTCCAGTGAAGGCATGACCTCATCTGTTCAATCTTAATTAACCGACAGAAGCTTCAAGTGAAAAAAGTGAAGAAAAAAAAAACAGTGTAGAGCACAGGATTTGTGTCGCGTCCAGACCACAAAACTGATGAGAGCGGCTCGGTTGGAAAGGCAGTGACGGGATTTAAAACTTTCTGAAAGCGTGCAGCTTATGTTTGCATCTCTGTGAGTTACCGTGAAAAAATGCAAAGCATACACAAGACAAATGAGTCCTGAAAATTTAAGAGAGTCGTTTCAGAATGCTTTTATCACACTCGTTTATAACCAAAACATGATACCGTTCACATGTTGGGACAGTACAATTTGGGGGGGCAAAAATCTGTTTTTATTCAGTAAGGATGGAATAAATTGATCAAAAGTGACAGTAAAGACATTTATAATGTTACAAATGTTTTCTATTTCAAATAAATGCTGACATTGATAATGTTGTTGAGCACCAAATCAGCATATTAGAATGATTTCTGAAGACTGGAGTAATGACTGCTGAAAATTCAGCTTTGCAATCACAGGAATAAATTACATTTAAATATATTCTAACAGAAAACAGTTGTTTTGAAATGTAATAACTATATTTTTTATCAAATAAATGCTTGGTGAGCATAAGAGACATTCAAAAAATGTTACTGGCCAACTTTTAAATGGTAGCGCATGTGTGAACTAAACCATATTTAGCTTCAAAACGGGACTGATAACTGTATTCAGCTGCTGTGTGAACCTAACCTATATGCATGTGGTTTTTCTGAAGGGATTTCCTGGCGAGAGGGACTTTACATTATTTAGTAGTCAGTCCCCATGGTGGATGACACAAAATGGAGTGGGAACTGCAGATATACAGTGGTAGAGCATTGCGTTGGCAGCGCAAAAGGTCGTGGGTTCGATTCCCAGGGAACACACATACTGGTAAAAAATTTATAGCCTGAATGCACTGTAAGTCACTTGGGATAAAAGCGTCTGCTAAATGCTTAAATTATTATTAAAACTGTATTAGCGACTCTTGCAATTTAGCTAATTTAAATAGTTCAAAATTCTGCTTTGAAGTATTTATCCATATCATCATAGTCAGTCTGAATGAATGATTCTTTAGGGGGTTTTAGTTCCAGTGGATTTATGTTAAATAATATGACTCTGCATAGCCGAACTGACGCCAAACATTGAGATAATAGTTTTAAAATATTTATTATTCACACACACTTTATTTTAGGGATTTGTTTATACCAGTAAAAACTCCCAGATAAGAGCCGAAGAAAAAAATGAGCCTGCAGCCAAAAGACAAAAATGTGTGTGAAAGCACATGCATAAAGTAAACTGTCTGCGCACATCTTTGAGGATTTAACACTGTGCACCGCTTAATCCATTTGCATTTTCTTTGTTTCTCAGCCTGCATGCGCAAACATGTGCACAAAAGGTCATCCTCACCTTCACTATAACCTCTACTAAAGCTTAATCACTCAACAGTTGCCCGTTTTTGAAGCTCAAAGAGTCGTTTGAGTGACGGAGCTAAAAGCTTTGTGCACATTGATGTGCAAATTAACACACCGTCTTTGCAACTCAATAACCAGAACATCTTCCTACAGTAGGTGCTGTCAAAGACAATAGAATACAAAGGGACTTTGGTGCAGTTGAGAGGCTCGTCGAATCTAAATTCAGGCTTGTTACTCTGATCAAATCTTTACTAGAAGATGTATTCCAGCAGCTCAGTAATAAAGATGTTGTACTAAAATGTCAGATTGAAAAACTAAGGACATTATTTAGACTATTATTGTAGCAAAGCATACAAATTTTTTTTTAGTTCTGCCCATTTAGTAGTTATTAGAGTTTTATCCATTTAACGTTTTATTTGTAACGTTAAAATCACCAAAACTTTTTTTTTTTAGCTATTTGTCTGAAACAAGATGGCACATTCTTTTAAACATATAGCCCTTCAATTTCCATTAGCTGTGACCGTGGCCTGCATACAAATATTATTAATTTCAGTACCAATCTTTAGTCAAAAGATGTGCAATGACTTCTCAATGCATACTGCAGTACAAGATGATGTAATTCACAGCATTATTGCACACTTTATTGAACAACCAGTGTAGGTTGTTTTTGTGATGGGAGAGAGAATGCTATACTTTGTATTTATCCATCAGATTTAGACAAAAACAAGCATAATAATCTTTACCACTGACGTGATTGTGAAGTTGTTTTAAAAAATGTGATAATGTCAGAATGTTGGCTGAAGAGATTCTGCGCTGCTCAGCCAGACTCTGAGTATTTGATAAGAGGGATCTGGCACACACACACACACACACACAGCTGATGAAATGCAGACTTCTGTCAAGTGTGGAGAATGACTAAGAGAGAGACCCTGTAAATAACAGATCTTTCAGTTCTGCAGAAGAACTGTAATATTACACAAATGAATGGCGGAGATATAAAAATAAACATTTTAAACAGTTTTTCTTCTTTTTGAAATTAAATTAATAGTGTATGCACGTCTCCATTATGCGTGTAAAGGAAGATTGACACGTCTTTTATTCCCATTGAACACAAAGGATGTAATTTTCATTATTTAAGGTATATTGCTTTGATTTTGCAAGTCACTAATGACAATTCACGCTATTTTCTAAATGTATGTTATTGATAATATTGTGTGCGATTAATCCATGCTTATACTTACATTTTTACAATTTGTTGAGACAAAATAAGAATTTATATTTTTGGGTCAACAGCCCGATTAATGGCTGATCTTGTCTCAGTGGTCTGACTGCAGAAGGCCACGGCCTGAATCATCAACAATCTGCTGGATGTCAGCTTCACTACAGATATAATGGAGTTGATGGATTCTGACTCAAACGTGATGTCAAGGCTCACGCTAGCACCTCCCCCATCGTTTGGCCTCCAAATCAAGGGCTTAGGCCAAGATCAGTGCTACGCTGTCATTGCCACAAACACTGAATGATAGTACAGCTGATATTGCCATGACTGTAGCTAAACGAAGGTCCTCTGGCTGTCACCGCCTTACTGTCAGTGGAATAAATGTGTCAGTAAAGTTCATTTATAGAGCACAGTTAAAATGACCAAAGTGCTGACCAGCAATATAACATTAAAAACTTCCAGTGCCACGGCAAAAAAGAAGGAAGCCTATAATTAAAATGTTTTTAGGGTTAACTTGTGCTCATATTTGATTGTAGAGGGCTTATTAAAACCACTGAACTGATCCAGCCAGGAATAGTGTTACAGGAACAGAAACAGGAACCATAACATAAAAGTCTAGAGATGGCACAGTGGCAGATGTAGACATTTACATGAAACCTTATGTCCAGATCTGATATTTGACACATCCACTTTTTTGTTGACTTGAGTTAAGAGTCAGTAAGATTTTAGTTTTGTTTCTGCATAACGTCTCTCATGCTTACCAAAGCTGGATTTATTTGATAAAAAAAACAGTAAACTTGTGAAATATTTACAATAACTGTTTCATAGTTTATATAAATTTTATTTAAAAATGTAATTTAGATGGCAAAGCTGTATTTCCAGCAGCCGTTACTCCAGGCTTCAGAGTCACATGATCCTTCAGATATCATTCAAATATGCTGATTTACTGCTCAAGAAACCTTTATTATTATCAAAGCTGAAAACAGTTGTGCTGCTTAATATTTTTGTTGAAACTGTGATTTTTATGACGGGGTTTTTTTCAGGATTCTTTTATGAATAGACAGTTCAAATGAACAGTTTTCATTTATTACAGAAATCTTGTATAACATAAATATCTTTACTATCACTTTAGAGCAGGGTTCCTCAAATCTTGCCCTGGAGGGCCAATGCGCTGCAGAGTTTAGCTCCAACCCTGATCAAACTCACCTACCTGTGATTTTCTAATGATCCTGAAGACATTGATTAGCTTGCTCAGGTGTGTTTGATTAGGGTTAGAGCTAAACTGTGCTGGAAAGTGGATCCTGTGGGCCAGATTTGAGGATCCCTGCTTTAGAGCAATTTAATGCATTATTAAGTTCTATTAAACAAAAAAAGGTAGTGTAGATAGTCAAAAAAGCCGCATACTGGCAGATTATCTATATGTATGTTTATACAGTATATTGTCACATAAATGCTCATGCCGTGTCAGCATCTAATTTATATGAATAAATGGATGTCACAGTCTCTCAGAATATCACAGCTATTTGTGAGTAATTGCAATTACCTAAGGTATGATTATACTTTGACATGTCAGTAATAAGAGCAGCTGTGTTTGGAGAAATGTGACTGTCAAGCTGAGTGCAGACAGTGTTTCCCGCGTAGTGATTTTCAGTATAACCCCAGATAAACTTTCCAGCGGGAACAAATGGATGCATGCTAAATTCTCAATGAAGACATGCTGCAAACGTGTTAAATAGCTGCCTGTTATTTCATGCATTTGCAAAAGCAGGTGGAGTGTGAAAGCGAGAGAGGGAGACGGATGGAGAAGACCGGAATCAGCTGCCTCAGTCAATCTATTTTTCTCTCCATTCCTTCCTGCTAATCTCCTCACTTATCATGTTGTGCATGGAAAGTGATATTGATCGATATGAGTTAAGTGAGATACGCGTCCGCTTGGGCAGATGTGCTGGAAAGCAGATTACGCTGCTGCTAGTCCACAAGTGTAGGGATGAAAGATTACAGCAGAATCACCTGCTGGAGGTAGAGCAGACTGACACACAGACTGAGAAGGAGAGAAAGTTAAACACAGTCACTAAAGAGCTTTGTGGGATGGTACACAGAATGGGATCGTCGACACAACCTAGTCAACCGATTACAGAGAGAGAGAAATGTCACTACAGCAGAGCTCCAGTCTGGGGCTAAAATGGTTGCTTAAATCGGACTTGGAAAAAATGGTTTTGGGTGAATCAGGATCATATGAGCAAGTTCCTTTTAATGAATCAGTTGAATTTTTTTGTTCGACTCACTGAACCACTGAGTCATTTTAAGTCAATTCTGATTAAAACTGAAAAGAGATTTATTGTTAAGGTCCGTTCACACTAATAATGATAACTATAACAATAACTATATCAGCATTCTGTTTATAATAAGAGCATGCTACAGTTATGACGTCTGCCTCTTGAAATGCTCAAGATTTTTAAAGCAGGATGGATTCTAACACGCTGTAAGTGTTTTTATTGTTCTTCAGCTGGAAAAAATGTGCTGAAAGTGATTTCAATGATATCGTTCCTCTGTGCCATTATCATTATGGTTGGACTATGCAAATGATTTTTAAAACCATATCTTTATCGTTATCATTATAGTTATCATCTTTGGTGAGAACGGGCCATTAGTCTTTTCTCTTTAGTTTTGCGAGGCTTGCTAATTACCGACATATTCACACAAGTTTTGTTGCAATAAATGGTATTTGAATGTTTTGTTTCACGGGTCACTTAGTCTAGAGGCCTGTATGTGGAGAGTGAGATAACGTTGAGAAAAACCAGTCCACTGCTTTCGTAATCGCATTCGCTGTATATTTGCACTCCTTTAACTACACACATTCCATATGCTCCACTTTTATCTTTTGGTGTGGAAAAGGAAGGAGCGTGTGACGGGAAACTGCGTTCTTGCTTTAACCTGATGTTTTTAATGGGCGATAATAACCCTGAGATGAATTCTGGTCAGATGAGTCTCATTCTGAAGCAAATGTGACTTTCATTTATAATGCACATGCACAGACACGCACATCACATGATGGTTGAGTAGAGGTTATTGATGTGGGCTGGCAACCAAAAGCTCACGGATTCTGAAATGGAGCGTGGGACAGATGCCCTGTCATTACTGTGACCTTAAGTAAGACTTGTAACCTCAAGTTACTCGTGCAGGATAGTCCCTGCAATTATTGTACTGTATGTCACTAAATGACATGTAACATAATCTTTGGTGGTGTAACAACTGGATTTGAATGACATCCACTTCTTTTTTTTTTTTTCTCTTTCCACATTGCAAAATCATTGTATGCCATGTATATAAACAACATATACATACCATTTATATTTTGGGGTTGGCAAGAATTTTTTCTTATGCTCACCAAGGCTGCAAATGTTTATTCGCTTTGTGTTTTCTGTTCTTAAACCACTCTCCCTCGAGGAAACTTAAAGGAAGCATATGTCTCAAGATCATTTGGCTATCATAAGCTCTCTTCTCGGGCCACTCGGGGTACAGCTGCGCTTACCTGCAGTTGTGAATGCAGTGATGGACTGCTATCTTTCCTCAGTCGACTGGTGTTTGAATTTCATGTGATTCCTCGTTGTGGTGGTGATATTATGATATATCAGTTTCACTGATTCATGTAATCAAAAGTAATTCCATTTTGTAAGATCATTTAGTTCAATCATTTTGAGTAATTTCAAACTTCGTGATGCAGACAACGACATTCTGTGATCAAATACAATCAATTTGTTAATGCACTCCACAGCTCCACCCAGTGCATTTAGTTATAACTGACTTAGTTCGCATGTTTAGGATTTATAACGGATTCCTGCATTTACGGCAAGCAGAGCAACACAGAGAAAAAATTGAATAGTATTTTTATTTTTTGAGAATAATGAAATAATAATTACAGAGTAATGCATTATTGCTGAATAAAAATATTTTTTATATAAAAAAAAAAAAAAAACCTTTCAGATCCCAAACTTTTGACTAGTAGATCCATCTGCTTCACTTAATCTATAAATTCATAGAGGAACAGGAAATGCCTACCAACCCTGTACACGCATGGAATACAATGCAGTGTTTATCTCAGAAATAAAAGATACAAAACAGTCACTTGGGCGGAACCTTTTATAAAGGCACTAATACGTACTTTTAAAGTATTAATAGGCCTATGTACCATTTAGTGGTACATTTTTAATATGCAGCTTTTAGCTCTTGTACCTAAGGGTACCGCCCCAGTGACAGTTTTGTACCTTTTTTTTCTTTAGGTGTCCACGTGACCGTTTCCATTGCTTACTTGTGTGTTTGAATGTTTACTTTTGAGAACAAAACTCCATCTGTTAATTTCACTCACCTTTAAAGACATGTTGAGCCATTAACTGATTGTAGCAGGACAAAGTTTAACTTTATGTAAAAAACAAAACAAAACCGATATAATATTGTGTCCTAAATGATGATCTCATTACATAAAATGCACAATCCTTCATTGGTGAGTGTGATTCTGTAGTGGGGGTAGATGCTATTAAATACTTGACAGTGGACCAGATTTCCAGAGTGTTTCTCATCCACTTCTGTACTCAAGTCAGGTATGCTGTTACTGAGCAACAACTCTCCATAATAGTCCAGAATTGCTCCTATTGCACTTTCAGCGACTGCTATTCTAGAAAACCTGCAGTCGCTCTTATTCCCTCGGTTCTATGTACCTTCTCCTCCTTTTTATTTGTGCAGCAAAATTGAGATTGTCCCCAAAGATATGGGAAATGAGGATCTCCGGGCACATACAGAAGTGCAAACACACACACTGAGAACAGTAGAGGATTCTGGGAATGGGGGAGGACTGTTCATAATCACAAAGACTGGCCACACACACTCGCCCTTACATGCACACCCACATACTCACAAAGGCAAGCCATTCCCTAGCCCCTGGCTGCATTTTTCAGCTCCTTTGAAAAGTTTCTTAGACACACAAGAGAAGTTATGATCCACAGGAAGCCCCATCTGCTTGCGAGGAGAAAGAATTCATTCACCCAGACACACACGGACACACAAATACACGCACAATACCGTCCTGTAAACTTCACAAGCACTGCATTCTCGAATCACTTGATCTGCACTTTTGAGTTTATTACAAGTCTGTGTGACAGCGGTCATGTTACGCACATGCTGTTGCGAGTTAACCCTGTTTTACCCTGTTATCCCAGACAGCAGTGATTCCGGGTGTTTTAGGCTGGCTGTCATGTGGGAAGAGCGGTCATGACTCGGATAATATACCATGAAAGTGTTTCCATGGCAACTTCTCAGCAGAAAGCTTTCCAGACACTTTCCCCACATAACACTTGGAAAACCCAAGCCAAAACTGCCTTAACTGCTCATCCAATCTAGCAAATCGTTTATTACGAAGTTGAGATTTCTCTTCTAACACAGAAGCCACTGTTTTAGGTTTGAGTAAAAAAAAAGACTCTTACAAGCAGCATGAATTAAAAATGTTATGCATTTGTTTACTTTAATAAACATTTTTATTGTGAACAATCATTTTTACATTTTTAAATTTTCTTTTTAAAATTTATTCTTTCTCTCTCTTTCAAATTTCTATAAAAATATAAATAAATATTTTTAACAATAGTTAATTAAATTTAAAAAGTGTTATTCATGTTCTTGTATACATTTATGTAATTGATTTATAAGCTTAAAAAAATTATTTTTCCTTTTTTCAACCCCTCCCCTCCAAACACCTGTCACTTTTAACAACCCAGTTATTTCCAGATCGATTAAATATAGCTCCACCCTACAATTGTTTCTCTTTTAATATCCTTTTTTAATTTAAAATGTCACATTAATGAAGTAAAGAGGGTTGATGATTTCAAATTTAGTCATTTAGTTTTGTAAAATGTATAATAATTTGGTTATGTGCCAGGCTTTGTTGATTAAACCAGGGATAGTTTTTGTCACAGCATCATAAATGCTTAATACTTGTATGCTTTGGAGGAGCTCTTATACTGACACACACGGCGTCTTACCCATATGGGCATCCGACATGGTCTTAATCCCGTGGGATTATGGGATCACTTGCTGGTTGGATTAAGGATTGTCCTACAGAAACAGCTGTCCACTTCATACACGTATATAACATGCATTTCAAGAGACAAAGTTTAAACTTGAGGGTCAGATGTTTTATAGGTGGAGGTGCTGTAATGCATTTGTTTTTTTGGTATTTATATTTAATTGGCACATGTAGATGTGCATTCAGATATTTGTGTGTCTAACTCTGTGGTAATCAGGTCATCACCTAGTGACCAAGTCACCTCTTAACTTTACTTACACAGTGATCTTTCACACGCTTTCTCTATCTGAAGTCATACTCGCAGCTGTTCCTCTGGAAAGAAGCCAGTACAGAAAAACATCAAATTTGTCAGAGAAAGAGAGGACAATACATATATACATTTCTATGCATTATAGCTGCACAATTATTCAAATACATAATCAAAATTGTGTTTATGCCTGCCACTGTAAATACAATTTAACCACTGATTTCTAGTCGTGTCCTCTTTTGGAAGGCCAAACAAAGTAGTTTGGCTTTCACAACGAAACACTCAGCATCTTCACGACATGGCGGCAGCAGCAACAATACTACAGCGAGAATAAAAGCTACGCCGCCTTTCTTTGCGTGAACATTTGGGTGGCGTTATGCAAATCTTCCCACATTGTGACGTAGGTATGTGGGGGCGTGTTAGAACAAGCCGTTTTAGGTAGGCGTGGCTGACTCTTAACTTTTATAAAGAATATCTCTTTGGATTTGAGACTTTAGTCTTTGCAACTTTACAGATCTTCTTTATGCACCAAGAGCTAGTAACACTCCAAAGAGAAAGGAAAAATTGCATCATATGACCCCTTTAAATTTCAATTACTGCATTCCATTATAAATATATTATAGTTATTCAAAGAAGTATTTTGGAAAATAATTTTTATGCTGCAAAGAGAATTTTGATTTACACGTACCCATTGCCTATGATTAAAAATCATAATTACAATATCAAAGAAAACTGATAATTCATAATCGTGCAGCCTTACAGTGTATTTTTTTCGTCATTATGTGCCGCCAGACGGATGGATGTTATATTTACATTTGACTCTAAAAAGCTTTTTTACCCACACCCCCTCTCTATCTGTACGCACACACACACCCACACACACAAACTGTTTGTGAAAGAACCCTTGCTGTGCGAGCCAATTCTACCCCTTAATCATATCGTAGACCAAATTACACCACAAACCAACCCCACCATTACAGGGGAGGATACAGACATCCACAAACACACAATCTATCCCAATATGCATACTGGCTTAGTCTTGCATCTTGAGCACCAGGTTTTGCAGAGACATATGTGATTTGGAAAGGAGATCCGGTGCATCTGCAGCATGTATTTCTGAGTGTTGTACAGGTTGGAGAGGAAATCACATTAGACCTGATTGCATTTAGTGAATGGCCTGTGGTTAATAGCAGTTCAGATTGAGGCACAGTGGGATCTGATTCCCTGGTGTTCACATGCACTTTGAGCTTAAAAAAAGATCAGCACAAATCCATAGCACTATTTAGAGCTGGTTTAGTTGATAAAATGGCTAGAATAGTAACGAAATGCTTCAGATTAATAGTATGTGTTTGGCACTAGAGAGGGTGATATAGTCACAATAGTCACAAAAATTTGCCGGTAATATAACATTATGCATCATGAATATTGTGGTGATTTAAATGTGCTTTTTATCAGGCTATTATAATACCCTAAAAAGGTCCTTCCTTGTCTCACAACTATATTTGAATATGAGAGCATTAAGACAGAGATACGTTTCTGGTATAAACTTGATGTGTTTCAAACTGTTTGTTTGCCTCAAAATGGTAATGGAAATATGTGTTTGTTAATATATTTACATATTTTAATAAAAACTGTTTTTTTTTTAAAGAAAGTAATACTTTTATTCAGGAAAGACACTGACCAAAAGTGACAGTAAAGACATTTATAATGTTACAAAAGATTAAGATTTCATATAAATGCTTTTTTTTCACTTTCTTTTCATCAAAGAATCTTTAGTTTCTACAAAATATTAAGCAGCACAATATTGATAATAATAAATATTTATTGAGCACCAAATCAACATATTAGAATGATTTCTAAAGGATCATGTGATACTGAAGACTGGAGTAATGGCTGCTGAAAATATAGCTTTGCCATCACAGGAATAAATTGCATTTTAAAATACAGAAATACAAAACATTGTAATCGTGTTTACAGTATTTTAATCAGTTTCACTTTTTTATTGCATTTTTGATCAGTAACCCAGCCTTGCTGAGCATAAGTGACTTCTTTCCAAAAACATTAAAGAAAATCTTAGCGATTTAATGTTATAGATACATATTATATATAAATTAAGCTTTAGCGTTAGTTCTGGCAGGTCACGTGAGTCAAGCTTGCATCAGCTGATTCTCAGCTGATCACATCTACCTATAGGAATACGACACCTATCGCGGCATTTCTATATAAGCTGTATTCAGTAATATTCAGCAGCTTTTCAGCTTGCTTCGGAGCAAATTACCCTCCTCCATCCCCAGCTCCACCTTTCGCCACAGTCAGGACTTAGCTTTCTGATATTCCTTGCTAATCAGACTATTTTATCTTGAATAAAGTGTTACACTTAAATATCATTGAGTACATTAATGATATCTGCCTTGTTCTGTTCTGTTAACCCTGGTGGGGTTATTATTGCTGCTCTCCCTGCTCATTCATGACAGGCTGCATGGATGGGCAGGGAGGTTTTTTGCCCAGAACAGAACCATACCGCCAAACCAAACTTTATGCTAAGTATCTATCATTTTGACGATAGTGGTCCTGACAGAATATGTATTTATTTGTATGTATATATTTAAATTATTGCAGTGTATTGTTAAACGTGCATATAAATAAAAATTATTAAATATAGTAAAGAGCTGAAAAAATAGCATGGAAAATAAAATAAAAAAACAAAATAGTATCATAGTGTGTGTGTGTGTGTGTGTATATGTGTGTGTGGTTATATATATGTGTGTATACATGTATATATGTATATGTGATTAGTGAATCACACATGGTTACAATGCAAAACATAAAGGCACATAAATATAGGCTATATTATATGCATATGTAATTAGACCAGATACAGAACTGGGCACAGTTATAATAGTGTGTCTGTTTGTGTATGATGCTCTTAAGTTTAAGTGCATGCTGATTACTGACAGCATTTTGGGGCCAGTCTGTGTGTTTATGGGGGATTACTGGGAGGGCATGGGATCGGTTTATGGGTCTGAGTATTTATGGGGTGTTGCTGGGATGGAGACCAACCAATCATGAGAGCGGGGGGGAAGGAAAGCAACCACAAGAGTAAAGAACGATTCAGAAGAGGGGGTAGTGCTTTTACGCCAATGGTTTGGTGTTACGTAATGTTGTTTTTGAAAGCGTCACTCTAAGCATGTTGGCTGCTGACTAGTGACTATACTTACATTCAATATTTTTAAAGGACATTTGTTGCCAGAAACAGCCTCTAAACTTTTATGTTTGATGGGAACTGCTAATTTGTTTAGAATTTATTTTACTAGGGTTTTTGTGTATTTGATGACACAAGTCACAGTTTTCTCACTTTGGGTCTGAGGACAGTCGAGAGCTCTTTTTCTGCTGAATTTTCATCCCTATTTAAGAAATTGGGTTAAAGGCAAGTGTTGCCCCTAGCAACAGGCCTCTCGACGAAACGGCTCCCCACGCTAGACCCCTTCGCACTTACACATGAACACACACACCGTTAATCTGATATTGGTTTTGAAACAATGTACTGCTAAATCATTCCACTTCTGGTGGATTTGCACAAATGTTTCTGACTTCTTTTTCTCTTTTTTTAAAGGCACAGCATCGCAGATCTCGACCAAGCGATGATGAGAGTTCTGGAGATGGATTTTACGACGATGAGGACTTATTCTCTGGATCTGGCTCTGGCTGTGAGTTTGATTTGTGATGTGTTTGTGTATGTGTCACTTTAGCATGTCTGTGACGTGTGAGTGTGAATCACTCATTACGAGGTCACAGCTGCCTTGTTTAAAAGTCCAGCCCGGGCTTCCAATCCCCTCACCAGCTGGTATAATTCTCACAACTCAACGCCTTATCCCCCTCTTCATCTCTTGCTCTGTCTCACTTTGCTCTCTCTCTCTCTCTCTCTCTCTCTCTCTCTCTCAGCCCCTCTGTCTCACATTCCTCCCACAACTTCATACATTTATTTTAGCCTCTGCTAACCGATGCCCACAGACTGACCGTAAAAAACGCCCTTCTTTTCTTGTAAATAAAGAGCACTTCTTCATATAGTTGCATGTGAATGTGTGTGTGTGTGTGTGTCTTTGTGAGTGATCATCTGATCCTCAGTAATCAGATTACTGTAAATAAGATCACTTAATCAGCAGGAATCTGGGTGTGGACGGCCAATATCCGCTAGTGCTTGGGTGTTTCTTTAGAGCACTTTTGGCCCTGTGGTCGTTTAGAAAATAAACTCTCTTCAAACACACTTTTCACACATTATTTAATTTGACCGCTAACATTATTGAACAGGAGACATAAATATCTCACGAGACTTCTGTGATTTTGTTAAAATTCATTTTGTTGAATTTCCACCACAATGTCATTTCCATCACGTCTCAAGTGATGTACTGTTTAATACAAATCTGAGGTGGACATGTCATTTTAAATGGACTAAAATGGAATAAACAGCTAATTTTCATACATTTAATAGTCTTTTTGCAAAGTTTTTGCAATTGATTGAAAAATCAACAATATAGATAATGTAAAACAAAATGTAAAAAGGGTAACATTGACCTCTTTTCCATTACACTAACAACTTGTGGTAAAAATGACATCACAACTTGTAATAATTCTGTAGGTGTAAAAATTAATTATATAAATGTTAATCACTAAACATTGAAGTCGTTTCTGATCATTTTAGTACGTTTAGATTATCGTAGTTTTTAATATATATTTATTGTTATGATGGCCTTTCATAATTTTTAAGCATCAAGGACAAGGATAAACAATAAAATCTATTCCTAAAGCATTTGAAACATAAGACAGCAAAAAATAAAGGTGAAGTTTCTAAGACAATATTAATGTGGCCTTCATTTAATAAAAAGAAGAAACATCTGTTATCTGTTGAAATCAGTTAGTTTTAATAAAAATCAACCCTTGGGACATAAGAATGCCTGTAGGTAAAGAACCACTGTCTATGTGTGTGCGCTTTATCAGCAGAGTTTGTGTGTTGTAGTGGCGCTTGCTTTGTTCTTTGTTTCTAGTGTGTGTGTGCATGTGTATTTCTTACCAAGGTTATTGATATTTTATTCATGTGTTGCCATGGGGATGTTCACATTCCTGGGCTGACCAATCCAAAGGTTGCTTTGAAGCCTTGCAGACGCTTTTGCTAGGTATCATATGACACATTAACACGGTCTAAAATGGCTGTGAGTATTGATCTCCTTCACCCTGTCTCACCGTGTTTTCATTGCTCTTTCTCTACGCCTCCAGTTCCAGATATAGACGTTAGTCCAACTTCAGCAGGTGTGGCGGTCACAACAGAAGAGGCCCTCCCAATTTCTACCACACAGGCCACTGGCCCCGCCCCCTCGGCCTCCCCCGCCGCCGAGCCAAGTAGCCCACCTCCACCTGAGGTGGAAGGCGAGAGTGGCTTGGGACAAGATGTAGACAGCGACCGCAAATTGGAGATGGAGCTTGAGGAGGAGGAAATGAGAAGGGCGAAGGAACAGGATAGAGAACAGGAATCTGAGATCGTAATAAGGTTGGGTGCTGATAAAGTGCAAGACGGAGAGGAGGAACAAGAGAGATCGAAAGCTACGGTTGCCCCCCGGCTGACTGATGTTCCTCTAGTGTTCGTAGACTCATCCACCACTCTGGGTGAGACTACAGTGGCCACTAGTGACCCGGAGGACCTCGCCACCACAGAAGAAGAGGAGGATCTATACATTACTACAGAAACCATCATGTTAGAGCCATCAAGCACACCGGAGACGACAACAGATGACATCACAACCACTGAGGTCATCCCAACCACCATTGCGTCCACCACTGCTAAGCCAACCAGACCACGTCCTGCTCTGACCACTCCGAGCACCGCCCCCATACGACCCCGGAAACCACACACTACCCCCAGTAGAGCCGCCCCAACTGAGAGCAGCACTCGTTCAGTGATGACCACAACACAGGTTAGATAGTCCTCAGTATACATAAATAAATTAAAAAAAACAATATTACATGTAAGGATGCACCGATATGAAAACTCTGTCCAATACAGCTAAGCCAGTAATGAAAGTCTGTCTGTCTATCTATCTAGTTCTAACTAATACAGATATGCTGACAATCATTTTAAACAAATGGCAGATATAAAAAATTAGTTATTCGATATGTCTTAAATGAATTAAATACATACATAAATAAACAAATTAACAAAATAAATAATATTCCAAGAGATCCACCAGTATGAAAATTCCAGCCAATACTGAGCAAGTAATTATTTTTAATAAATGGTAGATATTAAAATCTTAATTAATTTAAGAATGATCTCATCTTTAATTAAACATAAAACACTAAAAATTAAAATCTTAAAATGCTTCAAGTTAATTTAGGCAGCACAACAAAATCTACAAACAGGATATTTATTTTAAGACTTGTTAAAGATTACATTTATTTATAAGTATTATTTGAATATTACAGTATTGTTAAATTATTATTAGATGAGCATTAGATGTGAGCAAAGGCAATCTAACTGTTAAAATAGTGGAAATGCACAGGTAAATATAAATTGTCGACAGGTATATGTGCATTTAAAAAAAAAAAATCTTGCCACATTGGCCAATAACCAGTATGGTGCCAATATAATGTGCATCCCTAATCCCATTATTGCTTTTGACATGAATGATTTGCTCTGTAAGTATTCTCGTATTCCCTTTGGGATCAAAAGCAATCACCCCAAAAGGTTTTTGGACATTTATGACAAAAAAAAAGAACAAAGTATGAGTGGCATTATTTGCTGTGTCATTTGTGAATTAATTCCATTGATTTAGTATGTGCATACTGCATCAAAACCACACTTTCATCAGATGATTTATCAGACATCTTTGCTAATTCTACTCTCAAAAAACAAGTTTATAATATATTAATACCAAGAACTTCTACAGAAAAGTCGGTCAGCAGTTTTCCTCTGTTTCTCTGGAAATGTTCTTTTCCGCTATACATGATCTGTTGTGCAATTTTGAAGGGGCATCATTTTTCCTTTCTTTTTTTATTCCTCATTTAGACACAAACACCAGATGAAACTGTTAATAATGAAGTTGCAGGACCAAGTCCAAGTGGTGATATTGAAATCCGCGAGAATGAAGGTCGCCAAGGCAACGAGGTCAGGAGAGGCAAAGGGGAGCCTGGCGCGGCAGGAGAACCAGACTTGACTGGTAACACAGTAGATGCTGCTGGAAGCTCAGCCGCTCAACTTCCACAGAAGAACATCCTTGAGAGGAAGGAAGTTTTGATAGGTGAGGGATGCCTGACACATTCAAACCTACTCCCACAACCCAGTTCAGTCTTTCCTGTTTTTTTGGCTTCGGTCTTTAAACCTGTCTGTCTATTTGTCTTGTATATATTTTTTATTTTTGTACTTGTTTTTGTCTGTCTCCCTGTTGCTTATAAGATTAATAGACCACACTGAACTGAAAATCCTATTGCGGAAAAACTTTATGGCATTATTGTACAGCTTAACATATACACTACTGTTTGAAAGTTTGTGATATATATATATATATATATATATATATATATATATTTGAAAGAAGTCTCTTATGTGCACTAAGATAAATAGTAAAGTAGCATAGTAAAAATATAAGTTGTGAAATATTATTATAATTTAAAATAACCATTTTTATTTTAATATATTTTAAAATGTTATTTATTCCTGTGATGGCAAAGCTGAATAAAGGTCATCATTTATTTAAAATAGAAATATTTTGTAACATTAAATGACTTTACTGCCACTTTTAACAATTCAATGCATCCTCGCTGAATAAAAGTATTAATTTCTTTGAGAAAAGAAAAACATCTTTTTCCACCATCTGACCCCAAACATTTGAACGGTAATAGATATTGTGTTCAAGGTTCAAGCATGAACTAGCATTTCACAAAAGCTAGTCATTAGTTGTTAGCAATATTATTAGTAGGAGTATTATGTTTGGAGTAACAGTTGTTTAAAGAACAGTTCACCCAAAAATTATTTATATTTTTGCTGTCCTATCCTTTTAACAAAAGCTTGCTCTTATGATCTCAAGCAATAGCCTCCAGTGGACTTTATTTTAGCTCTCTGAGGAGAACACGGTCTTCTGCTCTTTGTCTTTTTTCCTTGTTCACGTTCACCTTCTCTGTTTGTTTTGCTGCCTCTCTGTCTCCATCTTCCCTCTCGTCTCTCTGTGTCATCTGATATGCTGTCTCTCTCTCCTCAGCCATTCTGATTGGAGGACTGTTTGCCTTTGTATTTGCAGACTTCCTGGTCATAGGTAAAGATGTAGGAGTCGCAGGCTATAGCGTGAAATTAGTTGGATTTTAGCTCGTTTTTTGCATTTTTGATTTTCGCAGATAAGCTTTAGTTTAGAGAGACTCAAAACTCTCCCTGCCTTGATTAAATGTGTTTTATGTTTGTTTGTCGGTGTCTTTATTTCTCTGTCTTTTCATTGGTTTGGTTTTTATCATGCAGTGTGTTTGGTTCAAAAACATCAATGAAACTGAAATCAGCTGTCTCCTTCAGAAGAGTTCATTTGTAGTTGTGCTTATTGTTGGCATTGCATCCCATAAATTATGACTGATTTTCAGCATAATGAGAGGGGGGTCAATGTCATAATTTATTTATTGTCCTATTGATTTGTTTAAAAATATATTAAAATTTCAGTTTATACATGCAATGCCTGAATTCCTTAACATGTTTTTACATTTTTCAATTAAATTTTAAAACAAATGTTTACATTTCTGAAATAAACTTGTATTGTATTCATTTATAAAAATATTTGTATAAGTTATAAAATGTAATCTGTTATTATTTCTTAGGAAATTGGAAAAATATTATACTTTTTTATAATACTTTTGTTAAAATATTATAAATAGCCATTTATTATTATTTTCACCCCCAAAACCATATGAAAAGATAGGACTTGATTTTAAAAAAAAAAATGTAATTCATTTTTTTTTTCATTGACATTTGCACATTTATGGATGGTGGGAGAGAACATAATTGTTGTTGAAGTGTTCATAATGATTTGAATTTGAAATGCTGTAATTAATCAATGTCTCTTGTTATTTCTCCAGCGGTGATTGTCGGAGGTGTAGTCGGAGCACTCTTCGCAGCATTCCTCGTAATGTTACTCATCTACCGGATGAAAAAGAAAGATGAAGGCAGCTATACATTGGAGGAGCCTAAACAAGCCACTGTCACCTACCAGAAACCGGACAAGCAGGAAGAATTCTACGCCTAACATCCATACGTTCATCCTCGTTCATCTCTCCAACCTTGTCCCGTCTCTATCTGACCCCCCCTTTCTTCTTTTCATCTCACCCCTTTTCCTTTGATCCCTTTCTTCCCTCATTTCCCCATGAGAGCGCCTCTCATTCCACAGACTCGGAACTTTCTTTTCCAAAAAAAAAAAAAATACAACTGAAAAAGATCAATGTAGAAAACAATGGAATTGTCGTGGGTGGGGCTTGGGTGGGGGCGGTGCCAGAGAGGGTGGGACATGAGTCTACACATACACAGAGAAGAAAAAAACTTTTTTAAGAACATGTTATTATTGATATGTTTAGGATCGTTGTTCTATGAAATTATGACCTGAATCTTTTTTTGTAAAGACACTGCGTTTCAGATGTGTTTCCTGCACAATATTATGGGAGCAAAAAAAAAAAAACAGCATGAAAAATGAGGGAGAAGAAAAGAACACTGTTGGGGTCATGGAGGGATTGTGAAAGTCAAGCGAGATGAAGCAAAAGGAGCAGAAATAGGAGTTGCATGGCAGAAATAGAGGAGGAATTTGGAGTCTGTACTCGAAATGCTCTTCTGTCACCAAGGTCATAGATCCAACGTTGTGTGGTGCCTTCCATTTCCCTGGTGCTAGAAACAGAGCTCAAGCAGAGCGAGCGTTTGTGTGTGTGTGTGTGCTTGTGCATATGTGTGCGATTGTATGTCTAAGGTGCCCTTGTGACCCCAGCCTAGACTCACACACACACACACAGGTGCACACACTCGGCCCGACTCCCTCTGCTGGTGAGAGCGTATATCAGCACGACTTGGAGCAGGGAGCCCGAAATAGGTACACAGCACATTAAAAACACTGAAGGTTTGCTGTGAGGAAGCGCATGCATAGAATCAGAGGAATAGCCTCTCCTCTGCTCTGTATAAAGACTTTAGTAATCATTAGTAATAATCAATAATATATCAGCAGCTCTGAAAGGAAGGAAAATGGTGATCATAATATTCGTAGTGAAGGATATTATCTATTTAGCTGTGCAGTAAGGTTTTATCGGTGTAAATATCAACACAACTTTTTATTTTTGTCAAGCTTTTAACCATGCTATTGTATTAAAAAAATAAATACACACAGACACATATGCTATCGTTATCCAGTTTTTGTCCGTTTAACCTGGAGAAATGCTGAAACCTTTGCTCAGGTTTATTAGTATTTCACCAGTCATTAGTCAAGCGTCCGGTTTTTGTTTTGAAAGCACAAGGTTAGTTTCTCTCACCGCCACATTCACTCACAATTGGAGAAATTTCCACTCGCATACATGCCACACAAACAACCCTGATGGACGGTCATGCTCAAGACAGATGTTGTAGGAACGTGTTGATGAGGAACTTGTGCGATTAGGGGGTTGGTGAACGTAAACCTAATGGTTTGGGAGAAAAATAGCTCGTCTGACATAAAGATATCTGAGCTGAAAGCCTTTAAGTAGTGCGATTTTAGTGATAGTCAAAATTACTGTCACTTTTCCTGTTATTGTGTTTTATTTGATGTTCGTGTCAGGATACATTTAATTCATAAATGACTAGAAATGCATGAATTAGCAATAACAAGCTATCAACAACAGTCTCTGTGGTTGACATGCTCAGAATGTATGTGACATGTCATGTGGTGTGACTCGCAGCTGTAGCACAAGATGTTAGCAAAACGCTGAAATGATGACAACTTGTCTTAACACATATCATTTTAAATATCTGATCATGTAAATGTACTATATCCAATCTTGGACGGTTTGTGCACAGTATCAGCACTCCGTCCCTGAAATTTCCTTTTTATATCCATAGTAATGGAGAATTATACCCATCCCCGTTTATAAACATATTGCTGAGGGTAAAGCTGCCATAACACTGAAACGTTACATCAAATAACGCGTCCTGTTATATCACAAATCATGCGTTTAGAATGCATGGTCATGATTTTTTACACTCAAGCATATTCAACTGAGTGTGTCTACTAGAGCACATTCAAGATGCCACACTGTTCTCAATGGAATATTTTAGGAAGGTGGGGAGATCTTGAGACCCATACTTCAGTTGTACTTCAGTCTATGATTGTAATGTCACACCTCTGCAACAGTACCAGTAGCTTGAATATTGTACTCTGTATGATCATGTCCTGACAGTGTGTGTGCGTATGTATATGTGAATATTGGCTTGTTTTAATGCATCTGCAAGTGTGTTTCACTCCCCTATAGTTCTTCCGTTGTGGGGACATATTCTCCTCTCCCTGCACTTAAATTGCTTTGTGATACTGACAATTGCACAAACACACAAAACATGTTACATAGCATCACAGCCTCAGCCTTGTAAATAGGACATAGAGTGATTTCTGACCCATCACAGCACACTTTTAATTAAATTACTATAGTAAGGGCCAGTCTCCTGGACACTGAATAAAAGTTACAGACCGATAATCGGTTTGACCGATATTTGGGGGTTTCTTTTACCAATATTCACATTTTCTACTTGGCTGTCTGTTCTGTAATATTCAGTCTACTGAATAAGTACACCATCTAGTAGATGTCTAAAGAATAGCAGCGATGCCATTACACCACTATATGTTCACATGTAAAATAAAGACTTGTAAATGTTTGCATAATTATGTCACTTTTTACGTGAAACAATGAGAAACATTAAGCATTTTAACCTTGAGACTTAGACCATATAGACCAAACAAAGATAGAAATGAATTTGCAACTGCTCTACAACAACTAAACACAGAGAAAGTTATAAATATATTGCAAAAAAATAATGCAATTATTATTATTTGTAATTACTGAGAAAATAATGATAATACTTATGTTTTTGCTTAATTATTTTAAATGACAATTAAAAAGTGAAACACAATAACCTTCATTACAAAAAATGTATCTATTAGTTCAGGATTTGTCTTCAGTTGTGTCTAAGAGACTGGCTTTAACAATCAATGCTCAAAACCTCAGCAATCATTAGTGTCTAATTGGAATATTGACATGAATAATGTTAATCAATTGCTTACATGCTAAACAAATAGTTGCAAGCCTACAATTAGTATGTGAAATTCAGGTATTAAGACGTGATGATTGTTTAACATTTTTTGTACAAAACAAGCTGTTGGTGCTGGAGGTTTAATATTTTGATCTTTCACAGCGTTCACCCCACCACTCCTACAATCTAATCTTGTGAGCAACACATTCACATGTCCTTGTGAAGCCCCCACCTCCCAACAACAAACATGCGCCTGTCCATTCTGGAGCATCTGGAGGTCACTGTGTGTTAATGTTATGGACGTCAGTGGAACTTTGAGTTTGCATTGCGGTCTTTTCTACTCATTTCTACCTGTAACCTGTCACTCTTTCTATTCATAGCCAAATATGAGGCGGGCCTTCCTGTGTCTGTGTGCCAATCACAGACCAGCATGGTCCTGGTCTGATGGTCGCCCAGTGTGGTTTTATACATGCACATTTTTTTAAAGAACTTTTGTTTTTCTTTTTTTTCTCATTGGTTGATCTGTGTATAAAGAGGCAAAGTTCTGTCACTAGTATGCCACTCTATTCTAAATAAAACCTGATTGGTTATCTCTGTATCTGCTGTGATTTAATTGGTTAAAAGCCTGAAGCTGGCTATGGTAGAATAACATAGTAGCTTACTATACTATTCTTGTAGTATGCATACTAAGTATTTAGAATTCTGCATCCTACTATGCAATGTGCTTGACTTAAGTTAATTTGCTCTCATGTATGAGAAGCAACAATTTTAACATCACCATCATTAATTGATCAGGCTACCAGGAGTTTTACACAAAGGTAAAATGTATTTAAAAAAAAATCAAAATAAACGTTTGAGAGGATGGGTGGACTTAATACCACTCACTGAATTTGGAACAGGGTTAACTAAAACTAGTTAACTAGTGAACAAATCAAGATTTCAAATCTTTATTTAGATTAACTTGAACTAAAATAAATACTAAAAAAACAAGCCTATAGACATTTTAAAAATAATTAGAATTAACATGAAAATGAAAAATATTAATAAAAACCAATAGTACCTCAATGATACTAAAATAACACCGGATAGCTGCAGATCAAGTTTTTAGCTTGTTTGTGAACTCCAGATTTTTATTCTTTGAACTGAACCCTTGTGATCTAATATAAAGTGTAGGCTATATGAAAGCAAAATATGTGTGCTCCAGAATTAAATTAAGTTTGACCCATAAATTAATTTCACAAAGAAAAATAAGGTCAAATTAGTCAATTAATTTAAAATGAAGACGTTTTTGTTGTTGCAGTCAATAACTAATCAAATGTGTATATATATATATATATATACAAACCGCATATCAGTCCTTATGATTATAGGCATATACATAGACCGTTTTTTTCAATATCATTTAATCTACAAACAATGAAAATATAACATTTAAGTCTACCACAGTGCTTACGAGGACAGATATTGTTGAATACAACCCTGTTCAAGACGAGTGAAATTACATGAATATTACTAAAGGTCAAGCGCGCATGATTGCAACAGTGTGACACTGAACCTGACGGAAACACTCCTGGTGTGCATGTCACGTGATGTAACCTGAGCAGCGTCTGCAGGTGATCAATCAATACTCAGGCTAGAGTTTGTGCTTCACTCAAGCTCAATCACTTTAATATATAGTTTACGGATAGAGGTCTGTGCGTGTGAGCAACACGATGGCTGAAGATGCCTTGTTTGCCAGTGATTACGGTGGGTGATTTGTTGTAAATTAGTTGATTGATCCATTGTTTTTGACACCGATAATTGTCTAATTGGTCTAATTTCTACACGGATAACAGGTCTAATGGTTTGATACTCAGGGCGGAGGTTCAATTTATTCTCTAATTAGCGGTAAATACGCAAGTGAAGAAAGCGTCACGTTTCACACCTTTAAGTAATGTTTACAACATTAATTAGATGGTAAATCTCTGGCAATAATATTTGTATTGTTCCCACCCCACATTTTTTTTTAAAAATTGTTCACGTTCTTTGAAAAGCTGTAGAATTTAACGCATAAAGATAGTTTGCTATTTTAAATTGTTTTTACAGTTTTACATTTTAAGAGTTATGAACTGTAATGACTGAAAACATGTAATATGAAGTTAAATCTAGAAAATAAGAGTTTATTTCATGAAAGGCGAGCCATGTCTCCAAGTTAAAGGGATATTTTGCCCAAAAATGAAAATTCTGTCATTATTTACTCACCTCATCTCGTTCCAAACCCATTAGACTTTCCTTTGAGGAACATTAAAAATATATATATATTTCTTCTTTGGCCTGTACAATGGAGGTCAGGGGTAACCAAAACAGTGTGGTTACCAACATTTGTTAAAGTAACTTTTGTGTTACTTTACTAAATTTGTGTTAAATACTTTAACTAAATAAAGTCAGACAGGTTTGAAACAACATGAGGGTGAGTAAATGATAATATTTTAGGTGAACTGGCCCTTTGGAATCAAAGTCTGCGTTATTGAACCAGCTTTTGGTGCTTTTGGCAGTGTGGGCAGGTGCCAAGTCCTGCTGGAAAATGAAATCAGCATCTCCATAAAGCTTGTCAGCAGAAGGAAGCATGAAGTGCTCTAAAATTTCCTGGTAGATGGCTGCGTTGACTGTGGACTTCAGAAAACACAGTGGACCAAAGTCCTCTTTTCGGATGAAAGTAAATTTTGCATTTCATTTGGAATTCAAGGTCCCAGAGTCTGGAGGAAGAGTGGAGAGGCACAGAAACCATGTTGCTTGAAGTCCAGTGTGAAGTTTCCACAGTCAGGGATGATTTGGGCTGCCATGTCATCTGCTGGTGTTGGTCCACTGTGTTTTCTGAAGTCCACAGTCAACGCAGCCATCTACCAGGAAATTTTAGAGCACTTCATGCTTCCTTCTGCTGACAAGCTTTATGGAGATGCTGATTTCATTTTCCAGCAGGACTTGGCACCTGCCCACACTGTTTCACAATTTGAGTTGAATTACTGAAATAAATGAACTTTTCCACGACATTCTAATTTATTGAGATGCACCTGTATATGCCAGGCAGATAATAATGCACCTTTCTATGACAGGATGCTGAATCAGTTCTGAATTGAAGGAGATTTCATTCATTGCGAGTTTGCTTGTTAACATTACAAGCGTTCTTTTCTAGATAAATATTGTTTTTTTTCATGCCATTGTCATATTTACAGATGGTCCATGTCCTCTGTGTGAAGAGGATGAGCAGAGAGGGTATTGTAGATACAGAAACACCGAGCAAGAGAATGAGAGAGAAAAAAACAGTGATGGAGAAGAGGTGGAAGACAAGGAGTCACAGGAGTTCAAGAGGGACGCTGAGGTGAAACTAGAGAAATTAACTGAGGAGAATTGGACAGTAGGTAAAGAACCTGAAGATAGGAAAATAGAGACGGACAAGGAAGAAAACAAAACTGAAGATGTCACACAGAAAAATGAAAAAGGCACAGAAGATGACGAAGAGACAAACAGGAAAGTAGATAATGTAGAAACGGATGAAAAATATAACAAAGATGAGCAGGAAAGTACATTAGGTTTCAAAAATGATGAAACCGAGACAGTTGATGATGATGCAGAGGCAAGCGACTTGCTGGTGCCCCCTCTGGAGGATGACTGTTTTTTGCAGATGGGCCCAGACTGCACCATAGACCTGGTGATGGTGTGTGATCAGTCGGTGGAGAGATGTTTGAATGAAGACCTTTTGTTATGCCCCCCCAAATCTTCAGATCTCCCCCAGCAGCCCAGA
The DNA here is from genome assembly GCF_001515645.1 of Sinocyclocheilus grahami. NCBI lineage: Eukaryota > Metazoa > Chordata > Actinopteri > Cypriniformes > Cyprinidae > Sinocyclocheilus > Sinocyclocheilus grahami. The sequence continues at coordinate 1,245,029 of NW_015505352.1, forward strand.
CCGTTATCTATCACATTACCCCCTCAAAATACCACAGTACTTCCCTTTCAGCCCCAGTCTCTACTTCAACCTCACCTCCCACCACAGGCCCAGCTGGAGGTCCCATGCTTGGGCAAACGGCCCTATAGAAGCAGGACCGATGTACCCACAGGACAGCTGGAGGTGACGCTGCGGCAGGTGTACAGCACTCGCCGCTACACCCGTTTCGCCAGCAGAGTGGCCCCTTTTATACCTCTGGCCTCAGTTGGTGGAGAAACCAGCAGTCAGGCTTTACCCTCCATCAGCATGGATGCTCCTCTAATGCCTCCAAAGAAGAAAACTCGCACCTTCTACAGCACCGGTGAGAGAACGTACATATTAAAGGCATAGTTCACCCAGAAATTAAAATGTTCTTATCGGTTATTCACTTTCATGTAATTTTAAATCTGTAAAACTTACTTTCTTCTGCGGAAACACAATAGAATATATTTGAATATCTTATATTAATATCTTATATTAATAAAGATATATTAATATCTTGCAATGTAAGTCAATGGGATCCAGTGTTGTTTTGGACCCCTACTAACTTTCATTGTATGGTCAAAAAAAAAAAAAAATATATATATATATATATATATATATGTGTATAATGTGCAATTATGGATATGGACCATCTGTAATATGTGTCTATCAATAAACTCACATTTTATAAACTTTAAAAAAACAAATATATATATATATATATCAATTTGGAATGATTTTTTGTATGTTTTTCAAAGAAGTCTTTTATGCTCACCAAAGCTGCATTTATTTAATCAAAAATATAGTGATAATATTGTGAAATAGTATTACAATTCAATTGTTGTGAAGAAAATGTTAGAAAATGGAAAATGTTTTCTATTTTAATACATTTTAAAATGAAATTTATTTCTGTGACGGCAAAGCTGAATTTTCAGCAGCCATTACTCCAGTCTTCAGAGTCACATCCTTCAGAAATCATTCTAATATGCTAATTTGGTTATAAAGAAACATTTATTATTATTTTTTATCAGTGTTGAAAACAGTTTTGCTGCTTCATATTTTTTTAATGTCATGATTCTTTGATAAATGGAAAGTTATATAAAATAAATATTTTGTATCTTTAAATATGTCTTTACTGATACTTTTGATCAATTTAATGCAGCCTTGTTGTAATTATTATTACATTTAAATGGTACTGTATAAGTTTCCACAAAAAAAATGTGAAGCAGCAAAAACTGTTTTTAACACTGATGTATATAGATCAGTTGGAGGAGCTGGAGCGTGTGTTTCAGGACGATCACTACCCTGACGGAGACAAGAGAAAGGAGATCGCTGCCTCCATCGGTGTTACGCCCCAGAGAATCATGGTCATTGTTCACTTGCATCTCTTCCTTAGGATCACATTAAATGAATCTAAATGCATGCAAGTATAAATAATTGTACTCTGATCCTCACATCAGGTGTGGTTTCAGAACCGTCGAGCCAAGTGGAGAAAAACAGCAAAAGCCACAGCAAAAAAGCCTCCTGCTAGTCAAGGTCAACCTTGTGTCCAAGTCAACAGGTAAGTGACCCCACTGATGCAATGCAGCTAACATACTATGTGATGCAATGCATATAATCACTTATACAGTTCTTTTGTGTGTGTGCAGGCCACCAGTTTTCACAGCTCCAGCTGTTACATCTCAACATGCCAAGCCTGGAAACACACTTCATCCCTACAGTACCATCCGGACCAGCTGCATCAGTCCACCAGGTCACATTTTCAGACATACACCTAAACAGTTTAATGAAGCTATATTTTAGGGCCTAAGCTATTTAATTTAATTATGCATCAGGGATTAAACCATAGACTGTATAAAAACATGGATGTAGTGTCCGTGACATCACCCGTAGGGTTCCGAAGAGAGTTTTTGAAGCTCAAAAGTGGGCGGCATCTTGGCAGTGTGTCACCGCGAGTCACTCCCGGATAACCGAAGATGGGCAAAGAGGCGGGAGCTGGTTGTTGAAACCACGCCCACCTAGCTCGATGGTGGTGACAAATAAAAAAACTTCACCCCCCTCACAGTTGTCATGAAGGGCAAAATTAGCTATATAGACCAAAATAATTTTTTGAACCAGGCCGTAAACATGGTTTTTTCTGCTGTAAAGTTAGGCATTTTAACATGGGGAGTCTATGGGATTGACTCCCTTTTGCAGCCAGCCTCTAGCGGCCAGTTGACGAATTACAGTTTAAGTCACTTCCTTGTTGGCTTCAGGAGAGAGAGCGGGAGGTTGCCGCTTGGATTAGACCGTTTAGTTAACCTAAGGACTATAGGATTTAAGCCATTTCATTAAACTATTTAATTTGAATTGAAAATGCCGACGCATTCAAAACATGGACACCTGTTTTTTAAACAAATGCAATTTTCTGTGTTCAGGTCCAGCTTGTGTTGATGTGGCACCTTGTGTGTCTGAAGGAGGCTTTTTGGAGTACATGCCCCCTCCTATGCACAGTCCTCCTCCGATACGGCGTGCTTCCTTGCCTCTTATCACGGCTTACAACCCCCCTACTCACACCGTGTCCCTGCTGCTGGACACACCTGAACACAGTGAGCCCAGCTCCGCAGACACAACGCCGCTGAGTTTGCAGACTGACACGGGGTTAGTATGAAACTAGGTTACTCATCTCCTGCAGTTCCTTTGTTAACCACTAGACATCAGCACAGAGCTTATATAGTGATTTTCAGAGGTGGAGGTCTGTACTACAGTAGCAGGTGTTCCTGCCACAGAACGCTTGATATGTTTAGTAGTCAGCATAACTGGCCATAGAATTTGACAGTCTGATCACAAATACATTACATTACATTTCACATTTAGTCATTTAGCAGACGCTTTTATCCAAAGCGACTTACAAATGAGGACAATAAAAGCAGTCAAAACTAACAAAAGAGTAACAATATATAAGTGCAAATGACAAGTCTCGGTTAGCCTAACGCAGTACACGTAGCAAGGTGTGTATATATATATATATATATTATACATATACACACACACACACACACAAAGAAAAACAAGTAGATAGAATAGAAAAAAATGTTTTTTTGTTTTGTTTTTTTAAAATAAAGAATTAAAAAAATAAAAGATAAATATAGATAAAGTAGAATTAAAATAGAATAGAAAGTGTTAGAGTTAGAGGGTCAAATAAAGATGGAAGAGATGTGTTTTTAGCCGATTCTTGAAGATGGCTAGGACTCAGCTGCTCGGATTGAGTTGGGCAGGTCATTCCACCAGGAGGGAACAGTTAATTTAAAAGTCCGTGAAAGTGGTTTTGTGTCTCTTTGAGATGGCACAATAATACGCCGTTCACTTGCAGAACGCAAGCTTCTAGAGGGCACATAACTCTGAAGTAATGACTTTAGGTAAATGGGTGCAGAGCCAGTGGTATTTTTGTAGGCAAACATTAATGCCTTGAATTTAATGCGAGCAGCTACTGGTAGCCAGTGCAAATTGATGAACAGAGGTGTTACATGCGTTCTTTTCGGTTCATTAAAGATTAATCTTGCAGCTGCATTTTGGATTAATTGTAGAAGTTTGATAGAAGTGGCTGGAAGACCTGCCAAGAGAGCATTGCAATAGTCCAGCCTGGACAGAACAAGAGCTTGAACAATGAGTTGTGTTGCATGTTCTGAAAGAAAGGGCCTGATCTTCCTAATGTTATATAAAGCAAATCAGCAAATAGGATGTACGCTACCGTTACAAAGTTTGGGGTCAGTGAGGATTTTTTCTTGTTTTATTTTTACATGAAATTGATCAAAAGTGACAGTAAGGATATTATACAAAAAAAAAATATTTCAAATAAATGCTGTTCTTTTGAACTTTCTATTCATCAAAGAAAATAATAGAAGAACACATCAAAATATTAAGCTGCACAACTGTTTTCAATTTCCTGAGCACCAGATCAGCATATTAGAATGATTTCTGTATGATCATGTGACACTGAAGACTGCTGAAAATTCAGCTTTGCCATCATGGAAGTTATTTTAAATTGTAATAATATTTCACAATTTACGGTTAGTTTTTAAGTAAATGCGGCCCTTGTCGAGCATAAGAAAATCTTAGTAGTATACTGCTGTTAAAAAAACAACAACAACAAAAAGATGTAAATTATTATAATATGAATTGACATATATTCATTTTAATTTAAATCATTATTACTAAAATTATTTTTATTATACTTAACGCACCTCACTGCTTGTTTGCATAATGTTAAACTTATTTCAACATCGCTGGACACATGCACATCACCCAGCTGTCACTGAAAATGAATTTGTTCTAGTTCTTTGTCACTGCAAACTGCTGTCACTGTGAAGGCCCAACACTACAGATGTTTGCAAATATCACCTAAATTGTTTAATGTCACATGATACAGTTTCTCAAATGTGTTTTTGCTGTTCACAGGTTTGACTATGACGGCTTGGGCACCTCTGTAAAGCTGGACTACATGACGTGTGCTCCACAGAACAGCGCTCTAAATTTCCAGCTCAACACATTTCCTCAACAGACAAATAATCTCCTACCTCAGCAAACAAACACTCTGTTACCCCAAAAGTCCAGTTGTCTTATGTCCCAACAGTCCAGCACAATATTGCCCCAGTACTCACACCTGTCGTACCTCACTCCCTCTCCTTACCTTACACCCAACCCCACAGAGAGCAGCAGCACTCTGCCTGCATACACCAGCAGCGGACATGCGTATCTCCAGTCTCAAACCGGCAACCAGATGCTGCTACAGTCAGGAGTTCATGGTAAGCCAGCCACATTAAACCTTTGGAAACAAACATCTTTAAGTAGTTGTAAAGTAGTAACTTATATGTTTATATGAAGCATTTCAGGCCTACCCTTGGACAAATGACATGTATGGTCAGTCGGGTCAGTATACACAGGCAGTATTTCGGCCACAGTTATCATCACAGGGTCACGAGAGCCAATACTCCCAGCTCCTGCCCCAGCAGCACTACGTTCAGCTCGACGGAGCGCCGCCGCAGCCCAGCCTACCCAAACCCACCACTGACCCCCTGCTGCCCAATGTCAAAGTAGAGTCTGAAGACATGGGCCATGGCCAGCCAATCAGAGGCAGTGAGGCAGAGCCTAATTTTCATTGCGATTTCTCACCGATCAACTTTTAACAACAGCAGGTGATTTTTATACTATGTTTATGGAGAGTCTGTATGTACAGATGTTGTATGTCTGTGTTGTATGAGTAATTATCATTTTTGAGAACTACATCAGGAGTTTTCAAACTGGTGTCAGAGCTGACAGGAGTAAAATAAATGTAGAACATTTTAGTAGAAAATAAATGTAAAGATTTGGAAAAATTAATAAAATAGTTCATATTATTTTAAAAAAATATATGTATTTTATCTCTCCTTGCAAGGTGCAGGAAGTATTTATATTGTATTTGTGTTGAATTGGGATTATTATAGTTTACTAAAACTTAATAAATAATAATAATAAAAAAACTTAATTAAAACACGTAAACACATTTCAGCTAAATGCCAAAGCATTATTAGTTAACTAAAATAACTCAAACTAAATAATAATAAATACTTTTTAAAAAATGAAAAACTACTTTAAAATATTAATAACTAAGACTAATAATAGTATCTTCGTAATAATAAAACGACACATTGTTTAAACTGTATAAATTTAAATTGAATTGTAAGTCAATTTAATGTATTATAATTTAATTACATTTTGTCTAAATTAGTCTTGATTCTTGAATATTGCCTTTTGTGTTGTTGCCTAATATTACTGATAAATGTCTGTGTTGTATTTCAGGGTACTGACTGTGAAGATCTGCAAATGTCAGCCAATCAGAGGCAGTGAGGCAGAGCCTAATTTTCATTGCGATTTCTCACCGATCAACTTTTAACAACAGCAGGTGATTTTTATACTATGTTTATGGAGAGTCTGTATGTACAGATGTTGTATGTCTGTGTTGTATGAGTAATTATCATTTTTGAGAACTACATCAGGAGTTTTCAAACTGGTGTCAGAGCTGACAGGAGTAAAATAAATGTAGAACATTTTAGTAGAAAATAAATGTAAAGATTTGGAAAAATTAATAAAATAGTTCATATTATTTTTAAAAAATATATGTATTTTATCTCTCCTTGCAAGGTGCAGGAAGTATTTATATTGTATTTGTGTTGAATTGGGATTATTATAGTTTACTAAAACTTAATAAATAATAATAATAAAAAAACTTAATTAAAACACGTAAACACATTTCAGCTAAATGCCAAAGCATTATTAGTTAACTAAAATAACTCAAACTAAATAATAATAAATACTTTTTAAAAAATGAAAATGGAAAATAAAAAAATAAAAACTACTTTAAAATATTAATAACTAAGACTAATAATAGTATCTTCGTAATAATAAAACAACACATTGTTTAAACTGTATAAATTTAAATTGAATTGTAAGTCAATTTAATGTATTATAATTTAATTACATTTTGTCTAAATTAGTCTTGATTCTTGAATATTGCCTTTTGTGTTGTTGCCTAATATTACTGATAAATGTCTGTGTTGTATTTCAGGGTACTGACTGTGAAGATCTGCAAATGTTCTTTTCTTTGTTTGTTTGTCTTCTGTTTTTTGTTGTTTTGTGCAGGAGCTATTAAAATGCTCTTTCATTGAAGATTTTCTGTGTTTGTTGTTATGCATCTTCACAAGATTTAGTGGACTAGTAAACTAGATTGATGCATACCTACAGTCAGTGACACAAACAGGAATCGGAGGGCCCAGGATAAACCTTTACGTTCAGTTTATGTTATGTTTATGTCCTTTTGATTTAATTACAGGATAAAGGAAAGTATGTGAGAGCACCTGTAAAACAGACTAGCATTTGCCACAAGGGGGCGCTGTTTTACAAGAGCACTGATCTCAGTTGCAGAGATTGCACAATCCTCTACAACACACTTCTGTGGTCTTTTTGAAAGTTTTATTGAAACATTCAGTCCTCGTCTGTCACAGCTCACCTCCTCGTTGCTCTCATCACTACATACTTTTATTCTCTTTCTCCATAGCTTTACTCAGCTACTCTCAAGTGGAATTAATTAAGGGCAGGACAGATCTTCATTTTTTTTTTTTTCAATATGTATTTGCACAAAAATAATTTGAAAAGATACCATAAACATGATCATTACACCACAAACCCCCGCAGTGTTAATATAACCCTCACACATGCACACAAATGCATGCTCTAGTTCCCTTCCACTTCCTGTCTCTGGTTGGTTTCAGATATGGTGAGAAATGTTGCGAGATAAAAGTAAATGTCTGTGACATGTTTGCTTGTTAGTTTGACCGCGTAATGCTTGCAAATTAAATGACTGGAAATGCAAACTTAGGTCATGTTCAGTGAGGAATTCATGAGGAACTATTTATTCAGTGGTCACCAAAAAGGAAGTTTAAAGGATAGTTCATGCAAAAAGTACAATTAAATACTATAATTAATAAATTAAATGATAATAAATAAAAAAAAATTTTAACAGTCACTTAGACAGTTTTTAAAATTAGTGTCAAAGAAAACTGTGGTTTCAGTGACTGATGTTGTGTGTGTGGCCATAAATATGTGTGGTGTTCATTTCCTCAGCAGTATTTAATCTGTTTGTAGGCTTGTGTTTATGATGCATCAGAATGTGATCTATCCTTTTACAGAATTTTACATAAAGACTGAAATACCCTCTGAAATTGAGAAATCAAGATAATATAACAAATAATCATCATTTTCTCAGAAAGTATACAGGAAGCTCTGACCACCACACAGGAACTTACATGTGCAGTACAATTAAATACTATAATTAATAAATTAAATGATAATAAATAAATGTTTTTTTTAACAGTCACTTAGACAGTTTTTAAAATTAGTGTCAAAGAAAACTGTGGTTTCAGTGACTGATGTTGTGTGTGTGGCCATAAATATGTGTGGTGTTCATTTCCTCAGCAGTATTTAATCTATTTGTAGGCTTGTGTTTATGATGCATCAGAATGTGATCTATCCTTTTACAGAATTTTACATAAAGACTGAAATACCCTCTGAAATTGAGAAATCAAGATAATATAACAAATAATCATAATTTTCTCAGAAAGTATACAGGAAGCTCTGACCACCACACAGGAACTTACATGTGCGTGTGTGTTCATCAGTAACGGGGTGGATGTATGTGACAGTTTCTGAGTGTTTCAGCTTGTTTGTGTCATTGTGAAAGAGACATAAAGAGAAAGATGTCTGGAACACGCATCCTCTGCTGCCATGTCACCACTGCGACCATCTCATTTGCTGTCTTATATCTGGTAACAACTTCATGCAAACATATACAACCACATACCGACACTGTATGCAATGTGTTTATATAGTTACAATTAGAGTCTTTACTGCCTTCCTGTTCCAATCCACTCTTTGTAATTGTTTGTTAGTATATCATATCAGGTGGATTCACTTGCAGTAATTCGGGACTTTCATACTTCCTAGAGTAAATATTTTAAGGTTTTGTACTCTGGTAAGACAGCACGCCCATTTTGTTGCAGTTTGTTGTGCATATACTTAATGGAGAAGTTTGTGCATTACAGGAAGCTGGCGCCATTTAGAAGTCACAGTCAGTTACTGAGCCACAGATTGAGATTCAATATTGACTGTTCTTTTTAACACAATGTTTGTTGTACAGCACTTGCCATCTCTTTATCTGAAGCTGATATTTATTTAGCAACCAATAAATAAGACAGATAGTGAGAGATACTAAATGTACTAAGTACATATATAGACTACTAAGAAACAATTTCATGTTATGATCTGGGGGGGGGGGGGGGGGGGGGGGATGAGAAATCAATGTTCCAGTTTGAGTTAGATTATTATAAAGCTTTTATAGACACTTAAACCACTCTATATAATTGTGAGCATCATTGGTTTAGGAATAAATACGTTTACGGGAAACCCTCTTGTCAACCGGACTGTATTTAAACTTCCATATCTAGCTGAGGGAGGAGGTTGTGTCTATGTTATGTAATTTACACTTTTACAGGTTTTTCTGAATGAACTGCTGTTCTTGTTTAAGTTGTTCTGTTGGTGTTGGCTCTGAGAGGAGAGACCAAACACACCGGCTGCCAGAATATACACAAACTGAGACACACATTTACCTTTATGAATTCACTCTGTCACATTCATTTCATCTGTACCCTGTGTGTGTGTGTGTGTGTGTGTGTGTGTGTGTATGTGCACGTCTCTCTAGATTGGTAATGTGCTGAAAATGGTGGGCATCATTCTAACGGTTTCACTGGATAAAGAGGCATTTTCTGTCCCCTATCATGAATCAAAGGCTACCAGGGGCCAGCGTGTCTGTGAGTTCACTTCATTCAGATATTAAATGAGGTTCAAAAGTTAAATTTTTCTTATGAATTTCAGAATTTCATAGTAAGTTTTGTCCCAAGAGTTCATATGATCAGTATCAAAAATGCATTTCAGAATTCTAAATTGTTTAATATATTTAGAGATTTAAATGACATTTTGAATTGCGGATTGTCATTGACCTCAGACTTTTGGTCCCCACTGGATATTAGGCTATATATTTTGTAGTTTTATTATATAAGGATCCTATTATGCTTTTTCACTTTTTGAATTTTAGTCAGTGTGTAGTGTGTATGTTTGGGCATAAAAAAGATCTACAAAGATACAAATCTCAAAGTCCACTCCAAAGGGAGATATTTCGTTTTTAAAAAATTCCTTTTCAAGAACGAAACGGAAAGGCTCGTTTGGACTACAGCGTTCTTTTCCGGATTTGTGATGTCACAAAGCGTCCATTAGAATATCATTAAAATAATTCCCGCATTCGGAAATTCGAATGGTGGGGAGGTGCGAGGTCCTGGTTAGAATGCTTGATTGAGTGCATCAGACAAGAAGACGAAGAAGAAGAGCTGCTGTAGCATCAAGTTTTTGCAAGTTATTACACATGCACCAGAATAATTATGTATGTAAATATGTATGTTACAATAATGAAAACGTTTTTATAAATTGCTGACAGTACAATACTGGACAATGATGTAATTGCAGAATTTACACTTCAATTATGAGACTAGTGTTTCTCATACATTGATTTATTTGTGGAGCCAGCCACAATATCAAAACCGATAGCCACAAATAGATTTTCCAAAAGGCTTTGACTTTGTTGAATAAACATGAGCACTGCATGTTTCAAAATCGAAACCCTGTGTGGGTGTTTTTATATCACTGTATTTCTGAAGGAATCCGACTGTCTTCAGAAAATTTTGATATGGCAATATTGACGCCATCCTTAAAGCTGCAGTCCGTAACTTTTGTTTGGTTAAAAATTATCTGAAATCAATATTTGAGCAAGTACATAACCAGTCAGTGTTCGAAACTATCGCCTTACTTTAGCCCCATTCACAATGGTCAGCTTATAATAATGTTTTCTAATTTGAGTGGTACAGGTAGGTTTTCGCGGGAAATTCGAGCATGACGCTGCATCATTACGTCACTTCTGTAAACATAAAGAAGTTGCCCCGGCTACTAGGCTATAGCATGTGAAGATCCTGCAGGTGACCGATAATTTATAGCCTTTTCTCACAGCAGCTGGAATAATTAAATGTATAATTTTGATGGCAGATTGTAATCCAGAAAAGACTGTGTTTATGAAACACATGTGAATGAAATTATATTATATTCCAGTTTTAAATGTGCTTCTGATTACAGATAGCCTGGGATTACACAAGATTTGTATTTTAAAGACAACCAGTTAGAAGGGAGCATAATTTGCTTTTTGGGTTAAAAGAATTTGTTCTTATAAATATGAAATTTGAGTGGTATGACAATTAGAGATTAGACTGTACAGAAATTGAAACTACTCTCTTATACACACTATACTCACGCAATGCTGATGTTGTTAACATTAACCATTTGAGAAATAAGTATAACAATAATAATAATTTGCACGATTTGATGTGATAGCTAATTTAGTTTAAATCACTATTGGTAGCGCGGTTTATTATAATGCTTTTTTCCTCAGTTGGTCAGAACAAACGTGGCAGACTTGTTACTTACTTGTTCAGATGGCAATATACAGTGAAAATTCTTATTTGGGTCATATATTCCAAGATGTAGGCTAGAATCTGTGA
>NW_015505352.1:1257037-1350113 GCF_001515645.1 Sinocyclocheilus grahami
TGTTAACATGCTTGGATACAGCACTCTGTGAACAGCCAGCTTCTTTGGCAATGAATGTTTGTGGCTTACCCTCCTTGTGAAGGGTGTCAATGATTGTCTTCTGAACAACTGTCAGATCAGCAGTCTTCCCCATGATTGTGTAGCCTAGTGAACCAAACTGAGAGACCATTTTGAAGGCTCAGGAAACCTTTGCAGGTGTTTTGCATTGATTAGCTGATTGGCATGTCACCATATTCTAATTTGTTGAGTTAAATGTGAGCCAAAATCATCACAATTAAAAGAACCAAAGACTTAAACTACTTCAGTCTGTGTGCATTGAATTTATTTAATACACGAGTTTCACAATTTGAGTTGAATTACTGAAATTAACTTTTCCACGACATTCTAATTTATTGAGATGCACCTGTAGATTCATCCGCGCTGGAGCCGCGCCGACTCACAACCCACGCAAGGAAGATAATTCTGCACACAGCTGCAATTGCATGTTTTCAAACAGAGATGGCGACAAAGAGGCAAAACTTACGGACTGCAGCTTTAACTATACCAGAGCAAACGGAACTTGCTGCTTTGGCAAGGGGCGGGGGGCAGTACTGAAACACCGTCTAAGCTGTTCGCCAATCACAACGCACTGGGACAGCTAACCAATCACACCACATTTAGTTTTTCGGAAGCCGGGCCTTCATCAAAGCTGGAACTAATCGAGCCGTTTGTGCCAGGCTGGGGAGAAAGGTATTGTAATAATGTAAGTTATGTGAAAAATAATGTGTTTTTCGAACCACCACGCATGAGAGCATGTTCTAGTACATCCCCAAAACAAAATCAAGACTTTGTAAAATAGCATAATAGGACCCCTTTAAATAAAAACACCTTTAGTGTTTATAAAAAATAAAAACATTTAATCAATCTATTTATGAAATCAATATAAAAATCACTAAATGCTACATTTGACCAAACATTGTTCAGTATAAGACATAAATTACTTAGTCATTTAGCACAACATAAAAGAAACATTCAAATAACAGTATTTGATAAAGAAATAATTTAAGATATTAAATTGAAAGCCATTAAAATTCTCTGTCTTTGTTTCTTTCCAGTTGACATCAGCACTAACATCCTGATGCTGGTTCTGATGTCGATCTCTGCTGTGCTGGTCCTGTTCTCTAAACGCAAGGTACTGTGTACACTGCCACTGACAGAAAAATACAGCTTCCATCTATACTCTAAACATAAATAAATGGAAATGGTGGGGGAACACACAGTGATACATTAGTCTGAAAACATCAGTACAGAAATAAATTAATTAAATGTGGTTTATGAGCAAAAGCAGTGTTACATTACAGAATACATTTAAATACATTAATACATGAATAACTGCATTGATATGAATGGAATAAAAATATTTATATATAGTTAGTTTCAATTTTATCTTATTTTATTTTTATTTACTGTAAAAAATTTAAATATTACATTAGGTGAATTGCAGTTGATAGTTATATACTTATGCATGATGCAATGATTATATACCATTTTAGGGTCTAGTTTAAAAAATATATATATTTTTTTTGTTTTTGTCGTCAGATGCTTTTTTAATACAGCAGATTACAAGAACATACTGTGTTAGTTTCATCTTCCCGAGCATACTAATAAAATACAATGCTAAACCAAATTTTGACAGAAATAAAATTAATATTCACTATTTATTTGTTTGATTCATTTTAGGACAGGTTTTAATAATGACACTAAAGGTTATTATATCACACTAAATATTAATTTATAGCATTTACTTGCAAAAATATTTAATTTAACCTGGAATAATTATGCCATTATTATACTATGACTTCTGTGCTGTTTGAATGCACACCATATTCAGCACAGTAACTTACTCTAATAAATACTCATTGGGGAGTTCACAAGAACAATAATAAATCTGTGCTACTGAAGACAAATATACATACTAAATTTGTAATGTAACGATCTGTGTGGTGAAACCTTTTAAATAAGTCTGGTCTGTTTTAGTTTTATTGGATGTTTATGCGTGTGTAAGTGTGCATAAGCAGTGGTTTAGTGTGTGCGAGTGTGCACCTTAGATTTTCAACTCTGCAGCCGACACCAATATTTACCCAGCTTCCAGAAAGAGAGCTTGTCTCAATATTTATGAAGGTGGTGAAACACGGAGTCCTAGCGCTCTCTCCAAACTACACATTTCAAATCTGATCAGTCTATAACAGGGAAAATATTTTTTTTTCTCTTAATTTCTTACCTTTTTCTATATGGAGTGTGAATGATTGAATGTGTTATTGACAGAAAGATAATTCAACACTTGTGTCTCTCTGTATAAGGGCCCGATGTTTGTGCTGCCTTTTGTGCTGATGATGTTTGTGGAGCTGAGTCTGAGTTTTCTGTGCCTGTTTGACGGAGCCTGGGGTCTGCCAGGGACCCCCAACTACAGAGACATGCTGCGAGTTGTAGTGAGATACATAACATACATTTGGTCACAAAACTAAATGTTGACTTCATGACAACTGCATGGCTAATCAGCTTTCAATTTCAACATAATTCTCCCCAATTAATGTGTACATGTATGTATGTCTCTAACAGAAGGGTCAGAAGAGAGTCGATAGTTTGAATGAAGAGGAAATTGGCCAGTTCACCATGTCATACTCCGTTCTCTATATGATGTACATACTGCTGAAGGTATAAATACATGTGTGCATTTCTGTATAATTGCCTTCAAAAGTCTCAAACTACATTGAAAAACTGGGATTCAAAATTATATCTAAACCAGAAAACAAGTTTTAGATATATTTTAATATATATATTTCAGTATTTTTATATATTTAAATATAGGTTTTAAAAGATTTTAAAATATTTACTACTTTTATCAATAAAGCAATTTTCATTTAAACTTTCAAATCGATACACTACCGTAATGTTTTTGAAAGTCTCTTATGCTCACCAAGGCTGCATTTATTTGATAAAAAAAATACAGTTAAAACTATATTATTATGAAAGTGTTTTGTTCCCTGTTTGTATATTATTGTGTTATTTGCCAATATTATGTAAAGTTTCATTGGGTTCTTGAAAGGTGCTATGTAAATAAAATAATATTATTATTATTATTATTACATTTTTAAATAACTTGTCTATAAATTGTAATTTATTCCAGTGATGGCAAAGCTGAATTTTCAGCAGTCATTACTCTAGTCTTCAGTGTCACATGATCCTTCAGAAATCATTCTAGTATGCTGATTTGCTGTTTAAGAAACATTTATTATTGTTATCAATGTTCAAAACGGTTGTGCTGTTTAATGATTGTGGCAACCATGATACATTTTTCTTTTATAACATTACAAATATCTTAAATTGTCACTTTTTCGATAAATGTAATGCGTCTTTGCTGATTAAAAGTATACATTTCTAAAATATTACTGATCCAATAAGTAGTGGATATATGACATAATACATGTAATAATTTATAATAATGAACTCCTGCAAACACGCATACACCTATATTCACACACAGTGTTGTTTTGTCTACTGGTCTGATTTGTACAGTCTAAAGCAGTGATCCTCAAATCTGGCTCGCGAGATCCACTTTTCGAGTTTAGCTCCAACCCTATAATCAAACTTACCTGTGATTTTCTAATGATCCTGAAGACATTGATTAGCATGCTCAGGTGTGTTTGATTAGGGTAGAACTAAACTCTGCAGGAAAGTGGATCTCGTGAGCCAGATTTGAGGATCACTGGTCTAAAGCAGGGTTCCTCAAATCTTGCCCTGGAGGGCCAATGCGCTGCAGAGTTTAGCTCCAACCCTGATCAAACTCACCTACCTGTGATTTTCTAATGATCCTGAAGACATTGATTAGCATGCTCAGGTGTGTTTGATTAGGGTAGAACTAAACTCTGCAGGAAAGTGGATCTCGTGGGCCAGATTTGAGGATCCCTGGTCTAAAGCAAAGCTTTTTTAGCTGTAGAAGAGGGAATGTAAGGGGAATTTGAGGAATGAATGCGATGTATGGAGCCAGTCATAAAGTGTGTTCTGTCCTTGAGAAGGATTTGGGAAAAGGTAGAGGGAAATTAAACTCCCCTCTGGATGGTTTTTGCATATAAGTGTGTTCATTTATATGTTTAGAATAATTTGGTGCATTTGGCCTTTATTAGTATCCCTGTGTTTTCTGTGTAGGTGTACGTCCTTCATGTGTCAACGAGGTGTTTCTATGCCCTGAAAGCAGAAAGTATGGCTGCCGTCAGTGTTGAGACTGGAAATACTGTAACAGTGAGTGCATTTATAATGGAGTTTGTTTTGCTGTCACACGATACAGCAGTTTTAATGTTGTTGTATAACATATACATTTTTTCACACACATACATCTATATATATATATATATATATATATATTATAAACCTCCAATTCCAAGTCACTGCCCAATTTTTTGAGTGATTGTTTAACACAAATAGATCAACTATATGTAGTTATTTAATAATAATAATAATAATTTATCTACTGTTTAAAACATTTGGATATGCTTTGTTTTTGGCTAACAGGTGAAGCTGCCTTCTTATGATGAGGCTCTCAAGATGAGAGCAGAAGATACTCCCCCTTCCTATCATGAGGCTTAAACTCAATGCGTGCTTCAGGCATGGTTTTATGATGCAAAAAACCCCTTTGGGTTTAAACCACAAATATTAAGCACAAATATTCACACGCATACGAACAACCACATCCACATGCAACACAAACAGGCATGGCTATGCTTACATCTATGCTTTTACAAAATAAAGGTACTTAATTTATGTGTTTCTAATTATTGTGTTCTTACTGGCAGACATTCGGTTTAAACAGTAACGTTTCTCTCATGCGTCACTGTCATGCTTATCATTTGATCACAAGCCAAAAGCTAGATCTGGTTATACGATTATGAGACAGTTTAAGCTGTTTGTGTAAGCAAAGACGGGAAATTGAATCCCTGTAATAACCATTTAAATTGCTTGATATAATTGCATAAAATTCAAACATGTAAATCTTCACATCATGCTCAGCGATACGTGACAAAATATATGTAAAGCATTTAAAATATTTAGTATATATATATATATATATATATAAACCGTTTCATATACCTTAGTTTCCACTTAATTTGGTCAATAGCCACACATTTTCAAAATGAATTATAAAGAGCTCAAGCTTTTTCCAGGAGACTTGAGCATGCTATAGTGTGGTACAGATGGTGCAAGAAAAAACCCTTTAATGTTCTTGTCAATGTCATTTGCATCACACTTCACATGGTTTTTCCAGCAGGTTGGGGATGGATGGAAGCAGGAGAAACAGTATGTGTTTAGATACCTTAATTGCTGTGTTATGCAATATATAAAACAAACACACGCACCTCATTTACATAGACAAACTGGACTACCGGGGAATTATTTTCGAGTGTTTCTGGGTCCTTCACAAGAAGCTTTAAAAGATTACTGACCCCTATGTCGTTCTAAACTTATTTGAGAAAAAACAAAAAAACGGGTTGTTTAGAAGATTGTTTGAGCTGCTTACACTGAAAGTGGAGAGTAACCAGGGCTGTCGAGCCCAAAATTACAAAAAGTATAAAAAAAATTTATACAATTTGTGCAGTGCGTTTCATGTCTTTTGAAGGCATACAATAGCTTTTTGTAAAGAACTGGCTGAAATTTAAGTCATTCACTGATAATCTTGCTTAACAGCTGTGGTCACCATTCATTTTAATTTTGGACACTCTGTAAAATATCTCCTTTCATGTTACATAGACGTAAGTCATGCAGGTTTAATAAGGGTGTCTGCCAGTGACAGAAAATAATATATGACATTTTTAACTATTTTGTACTGACAGGTGAAAATGTGGCCTACACCTCTAATAGAAATGCTGTATCGCACTCAGTGTTATCAACTTTTATCTCACGCACAGACACAGGCCTACATGTGCTCGCATGGACACTCGCATTTCCCAACAGACATACTAGACACTGCATGGTGCATATAGAAGAAAAACAGACGTACACGTACACATAGTCAGAACAGAGCCGTCTGTGTTGGATCAGGCACGGAGGCTTCCCACATAATTCCTGTGCATAAATTCCTGCGTGTGTGAGATTAAATTGAGAGGAAAAGTGCCCAGAAAAGACAGATTCATCTTAATGTTTATTTGAGTTCAACCCCAAGCTAGAGACCCCTCCTAGGGCTCCAAATGAACTCGGTTTCCCTTACACAAACATATACACAGATCAAGGTGTGTTTATCTTTCATACCCAAACTCTAGGTTTTTCAGAGCAGGTATCCCCCTCCCCCCAAAACAGTCCATACACCTCTGGGAGATGGATTTGAGGGCGGCGTCTCGAAACTGAAGTGTGTATCTGTGAATATGTGTGTGTTGATAACCTACACGTTTCTCTGTCTGTGAATCAGTCTGCCTCTGGTTGTCGAGCAGGTCATTAGGACTCACGCCGCATTACAGTATGACATTGCCGGGGTTTGTGATGCTGCTATGCATCCTGGGAGCTCAAGCCACTGTGGATCTGAGAAATGCTGCTGCTATGGGTAAGAAAACAGACTGCATCATTAACAGATCCATCAATGTCATGAATTTATAACTGGATACTAATAACCCAATAACAACAGGAATAATTTTGTGTTGTTAAATATGTAATGAAGGGCAACAAAAATGAGTCTGGCTGGTTTAATGTAGTTGTGTTCTTTGCTGAAAAGGCATTGAAATGCATGCTGGTAAGTGTTGGTTGACCTGTATGCTAAATAACTATAACTACAAAGAATAGCAAAAGAATGCAGGTCAACCAGCATGTTATTTTTTCTGAAGCTGGTTTAAAGGGACAGTTCACCAAAAAATGAAAATGTTGTCATTTACTCACCTTCATGTTGTTCCAAAACAGTATGAATTTCTTTCTTCTGCTGAACACAAAAGAAGATGGGGCTAGAGAAGTCAATGGCAACCAGCAACTTTTTGGTTACCAACATTCTTCAGCCACATCTTCTTTTGTGTTCAACAGAAGAAAGTAACTCATACAGGTTTGGAACAACTTGAAAGTAAGTAAATGATGACAGAACTTTAATTTTTGGGTGAACTGTCCCTTTAAGCTAAGAAGCCTAAATACATGCAGACCAGAATCCAAACACAACATATGCTAAACTACTCATTTTCACAGAGTTATCACATCTGTAAAAATATTTTATTTAAAATCATCATATTTGCCTATATTTTTATTTTAACACAATAGTTTGGATGATAATGTTAAGCAAATATGTGACCTCAAATAGCATGCAATGTGAAGCATAATTTTCTTCATCTAGCATTTTTCTAATTATAACTTCTGAGTAGAATTACATTATCTCCTCTTGTGCTAAAGATAATTTTCTGTGTTCTAAAGTCATGCTTAGAGAATCTATAATTAAATTGTTAGTTTCATTTGCATAGATATGTGTTAAAAAATACCAGAGGAACTTCAATCAAGTGGGTAATTAGAGTTATGTTTCCAGTGGTTGTACATAACTTGTATGTCATTACATTTGTACACAAAGAGGCCCTGTACTGCACGAGAGTATGTAAATCTGTGTGTGCTTGCCTGAGTCTGAATGTATAATCAATGGGAGTTATTATGAGAACGACCAACACTGTACATTTATTGAGTTACCTGCAGACCGCAGTCTAGCTTTTCACTCTCACTTTTTTCCTTCACCCCAATATGTACAATACTGTTTAAAAGTTTGGGGTCAGGAAGATTTTTTTTTCTTTTGAAAGAAATGAATACTTTCATCAAAAGTCACAGTAAAGACATTTATAATGTATTTTTTTAAGTTTCTTGAGCAACAAATCAGCATATTAGAATGATTTCTGAAGGATCATGTGACACTGAAACCTGGATTAATAGCTGATGAAAAAACAGCTTTGTCATCACAGGAATAAAATACATTTGAAAATATATTCAAATAGAAAACCGTTCATTTAAATTGTAAACATATTTCACAATATTACTGTATTTTTGAGCGCTGGTGAGCATAAGAGACTTCTCTCCTCCATATATTCACACATATTTACATCTTCTCTTCATTCTTTCACTCTTTCCAGCTGCAGGCTTGTGTAACACCAAGCCCACTGATGTGGTGTTCATCATTGACAGCTCTCGAAGCGTCCGCCCCTCAGAGTTCGAACAGGTCAAGGTCTTCATGACCAAAGTAATTGATGGTTTGAACGTCGGGCCTGATGCTACTCGTGTGGGCGTCGTAAACTATGCCAGTCAAGTGAAGAGCGAGGTCTCTCTGAAGTCCCACAAAACCAAAGCAGCACTGGTCAAAGCCGTGTCCAAGATCGAGCCACTGTCCACCGGTACCATGACCGGCCTCGCCATCCAGTTTGCCATGAATGTGGCTTTCAGCGAAGCCGAGGGAGCGCGCAAATCCCCTGACATCAGCAAGGTCAGAGTCCTAACAATCCCATAAAACCACCATATTGGCATCAATAACAATGTTAAGCCTCTTCTTTGGCAACATGCATCTTGCATTATGTAATCCGCAATGGATACATTAGGCCCAGGCAAACATATCTACAATTATGTGAGCAAATCAGCAGTTTGAGACCATTTCAGTAAAATAAATCATTAATAAACATTCACAGGTTGCCATTATTGTGACCGATGGCAGACCTCAGGACAACATCCGTGACAGTGCAGCAAGGGCGCGAGAGGCCGGCATTGAGATATTCGCCATCGGAGTGGGTCGCGTGGAGATGACCACGCTCAGACAGATGGCCAGCGAGACTCTTGAGGATCACGTGGACTACGTGGAGAGCTACAGCCTGATTGAGAAGCTCACCAAGAAGTTCCAGGAGGCCTTCTGTGGTAAGAGGGAGCGCGCAAATCCCCTGACATCAGCAAGGTCAGAGTCCTAACAATCCCATAAAACCACCATATTGGCATCAATAACAATGTTAAGCCTCTTCTTTGGCAA
Organism: Sinocyclocheilus grahami; assembly: GCF_001515645.1. NCBI lineage: Eukaryota > Metazoa > Chordata > Actinopteri > Cypriniformes > Cyprinidae > Sinocyclocheilus > Sinocyclocheilus grahami. The sequence continues at coordinate 1,266,027 of NW_015505352.1, forward strand.
CATGCATCTTGCATTATGTAATCCGCAATGGATACATTAGGCCCAGGCAAACATATCTACAATTATGTGAGCAAATCAGCAGTTTGAGACCATTTCAGTAAAATAAATCATTAATAAACATTCACAGGTTGCCATTATTGTGACCGATGGCAGACCTCAGGACAACATCCGTGACAGTGCAGCAAGGGCGCGAGAGGCCGGCATTGAGATATTCGCCATCGGAGTGGGTCGCGTGGAGATGACCACGCTCAGACAGATGGCCAGCGAGACTCTTGAGGATCACGTGGACTACGTGGAGAGCTACAGCCTGATTGAGAAGCTCACCAAGAAGTTCCAGGAGGCCTTCTGTGGTAAGAGGAAGGAGGAGGGTGAGAGGAAGAAAGGGGAGGGAATAGAGGTCTGGAGACTGTCCTCACCATGGCTGCTGATATTAAAGGTGTATAAACAACAGAGGGCATGAGTATCCATAGGGCATGTTATGATTAATCTCACCTCCAGACGTAGATCTCCACCTTGTGCTTGATGCTCCACTGCACTTGTTCTCTGGGGGAGGAAGTAAAAGCATGTGTAGCCACTGATGTGATTGTAGTCGCTGCAGTGCAGTGGTTCTCAGCTTGCTGATATTACAGACAATTTCAAACCTTAAAAGGTTGAGAACCAATGCAGTAGAAAGTCTGGATCAGAGCAACAGCCACCTGAGACAAACAACATTGAGACTAATACCAAAACTTTTCTTTTTCTGCAAGTCTCAGGTGTCTGGGTCTCTGACATATTTCTGTGTTTTAAAGATTTGCTGTTCATTTGAGTGCAGCGGATTATTAAAACGCATTGATTTTCTTGAGTTCCCACTTCACATAGAGTAATTCTCTCCTCGCTAACCCTTCCTTCCCCTACCCGGTGTGTGTGTGTGTGTTACATTCATGGTAGTGGTTGTGTCGGACCTATGCGCGACAGGCGATCATGACTGTGAGCACACTTGCATCAGCACACCCGGATCTTTCAAGTGTGCCTGCAGAGAGGGATTCACGCTCCAGGGCGACGGCCGATCATGCAGCGGTGAGTATGTATGAATGTTGGGTAAGTGTCAAAGACGTAAGTAAAATATTTCATTGCCATGTGCAGTTTTTGATGTACTTTATTCAAAACCCCTGCTTTAAAGATGAATCAGATTCTTAATGGCCAAGAGACATTTTATCATTCACAGCCTACTAACCAAACACATTCACTCTAAGCAAAATAAGCAAACTACTATCATGTGACTAAAAGACTTGCTGATAATTTAACATCAAGGGTCCCATTAACCCTTCCTTCCCCTACCCGGTGTGTGTGTGTGTGTTACATTCATGGTAGTGGTTGTGTCGGACCTATGCGCGACAGGCGATCATGACTGTGAGCACACTTGCATCAGCACACCCGGATCTTTCAAGTGTGCCTGCAGAGAGGGATTCACGCTCCAGGGCGACGGCCGATCATGCAGCGGTGAGTATGTATGAATGTTGGGTAAGTGTCAAAGACGTAAGTAAAATACTTCATTGCCATGTGCAGTTTTTGATGTACTTTATTCAAAACCCCTGCTTTAAAGATTAATCAGATTCTTAATGGCCAAGAGACATTTTATCATTCACAGCCTACTAACCAAACACATTCACTCTAAGCAAAATAAGCAAACTACTATCATGTGACTAAACGACTTGCTGATAATTTAACATCAAGGGTCCCACAAGGGTTTTAAGCTTTTTAACCCCAAAATGACACCCTTTCTAAAATTTTAAGTCTGCTTTATATTTTCATACAGACCCATTTATCAATTGTAAGAAAAGAATAATGCAATATTTCTATATTAAATAATTGACTTTCATATTTCCACCATACTGAAGCAAAAATTACATTTTTGGAAATATTATCTGGAAAATATTTACTTTGATATAAAGTGAAATATTTTTTCCCACCCACTATTAGAGTAATGTTAGATGTATAAACCTGTGTTTATATATTTTTGTTTATATTCTTACACAAATATATGCAGATTCAGTTTTTATTTCTTACTGTTGAAAACTAGGGCTATCAATAGAATAATCAATTGGATTTTTAGGCATTTTATATTTAGAAATAATCAATAATTAATTAAGTTTGGCAAATGTATTTAAAAAATGTTTTTATAATATATATAATTAATACTTTAAGCCTACATGTTAACTTTGACAGCCCTAATAATTAATTTAGTGAATTTTGTCTTTCTCTCTTAAATTTTTGGTTGACCCCCAGATTCCTCTTGCGGTCTCCTGGGGGTTCCTGGACCCTAATTTGTAAACTCATGAGTTATCACAAACATCCTCTGTCTCTCTTATCCCAGCTTGCAGTAACGCAGCCATAGATGTGGTCATCTTGATCGATGGCTCCAAGAGTGTGAGACCAGAGAACTTCGAGCTGGTCAAGAAATGGATCAACCTGATCATCGACAAACTGGACGTGTCAGAGACAAACACCCATATGGGACTGGTGCAGTATTCCAGCACTGTGAAGCAGGAGTTCCCTCTGGGACGCTACAACAACAAAAAGGCCCTGAAAGAAGCAGTGAAAAAGATGGACTATATGGAGAGGGGAACCATGACTGGCCTGGCCATCAGTTACCTGGTGGAAAACAGCTTTACTCCTAACCAGGGAGCCAGACCCGGAGTGGCAAAGGTCGGTATTGTCTTCACTGATGGCAGGTCACAAGACTACATCGGAGATGCTGCCAGGAAGGCCAAGGATAACGGTTAGGAAAAAACACAGAAATGCAATGCAAAATCAATGTGTATGAGTTCTGAGTGTTTTACAGTGCGCTGTGTCTGTGCTTTAGGCTTTAAGATGTATGCTGTGGGTGTTGGCAACGCTATTGAGGACGAGCTGAAACAAATCGCCTCTGAACCTGTCGCTGACCATTACTTCTACACAGCAGACTTCAAAACCATTAACCAAATTGCCAAGAAGCTGCAAATCAATGTTTGTCAAGGTAAATAAAATCAAGATGAATATGACCTTTAAACTTTCATCAACTAAATTTGTTTTTGCTCTCCTGCAGTGGAAGATCCCTGTGAATGTAATTCCGTTGTCAAGTTCCAGAAAAAAGTGGAGGAGGCACTACAGGCATTAACAAAGAAATATATCCTTTCTTAACTAGAACGTTTAGGTTCAGGTTAAAATTTTACTACACAAATTCCTATTGTGCTCAATATTCAATATTGACTTACGGAATGCTGAGAGGTGAGATGTGTCTTTTTAAGAGGTTTTGAGATGAAACACCTTTAGACTCAGTATTAAAATTAAAATCAAATGTAAAGAAATTAGGGCATGCACAATATAATGGTACCATACTGGTTAACAGCCGATTTTTACTGGGTTTAAAAGATATTGGAAATTTAATTATGCATGCTCATTTTCACCGACTTGCAAATAATAAATGGTTATCAGCCATTAAAATGAAAATAATTATTGGCTTATAATGACCAGCATTTTAGCAGTAATGCATCTCTAAAAGAAAAATGTGTAGGTATTGACAACAATGTTTAAAGCATAAAAATGTATAAGGCATCATAAATGGTTAGGATGCTACTATTGCATTATTTCCTTGACAGCAGCATCACTGGAAGCTGTGACGAAAAGGATCACTGCCCTGGAGAACAAGATTGTTTGAGAAGGCACCAACACTAATTCTCACACTGCCATTCCTTTCTTTTCTTGTAAAAAACACCTCATGTGACCTCTGACCCTAATGCTTAAGTTCCTCTCCTGTCCTCCACTCCAATTCTTTCTGCTACTCTGCCTTCATCACTATTGTCCATGGGGATGGAGCACTGATTGTGATGATGACCATGGTTTACCTGACCAAGCTTGCTCTGAATTATGGTCACCAGTCGACACAATTCAAGGTGTCGATATTCAAACAGCCATTCCTTCTAACAAAACCCTGTGTGTGTTGAGTAAAAATATTCCCATATGGTCTGAGAAGGCCTTCACATACAACCTGGACAATAAAGTATTCCCTGTGGGGAGGTGGTGTGTACATTAAATCCAGAGAAGGTTTCATTCTGTCTTTGCTTTTCTTCATTCTACATTTCTCAAACCCATTCTCCCAGATTTTGCCCCGAAAATATTATTTTATATGGAATATATATATAATGGTAATTTAATATAAGATTGGACTTGAAATAAATGTGTGAATACTTGATAATTTTCTCAGATAAAACACTCCATGAAGCACACACAAACGCAGACACAACATACACACACACACACACGTAACTCACAGGCAAACATTCACTGACATCAGTGGGCAAGTGTTAAACATACCGCTTGTGATGATTCAATAAAATCCCATTTTGTGTCTGTGTCTTTGTTTGTTGTGTCCTTGTTTTTGTGTGTCGAACAGATGTGCATTAGGCTTCATTAGTCTTCAATGCAAGATTACATAAGAGAAAATGTTCAGCGTAATTATTAGGAGCCCCAGGTACAGAGGGATGTATAGTGCAAGTAAGAGTCTGTGTATGTAAAGCAGCTGTAGTTATATAACATCAGCAGTAATGAAAGGTTGTAGATGAAGTGAATGAGGCTTTCTCTCATCAACTATAGAGCCTTTTCTATTACACTACATGATCTTTTTTCTTTAGGACCCAATTTTTATGTTGCATACAACCAGTGTTGGGGAAAGTTACTTTTAAAAGTAATGCATTACAATATTGCGTTACTCCCTAAAAAAGTAACTAATTACATTACATAAAAACATTACTTTTGCAATATGAGCAGGGCTTGATTGTTTTTAATATAAGAAGTTCTATTTATAGCAAATGTAAAAGCCCTTTCACACCAAAAAGTGTAACCTCAGGCTGAAGGAAAAGTACATTCACGTCTGTACAGTAGAACGCAGGAGAAGAAACCCTCTTCAGCAATAAAAAAAAAACAATGAAGCACAATTGTTAGTTTATCTAGTCATTTTTGCTTATTAGTATGGTTGAACTGGATCATCAAAGGTCAGCAGCAAAGACACTGGTTAATAAAATGGGATTAGATACATTTGTGTTATTTAACATATTTAATTATTGCAGGTTTGCATCATATTCTGAGTTAGCATTTCACTGTTTTAATGCATTTTGATTAATACTAAATCTGTTTTTTTGTGAGTGGGATGAATTAATGCACATTCACATTTAGTCTAGAACTACAGTAATATCATGTTCACACAGCGCACACAACTGCTCTGTACTTCCGATTTCTCCCAATATGGGGACAGGAGACTTGTCAGTCAATAACTGGGAAAACAAAGTAACTGGCGTTACTTTTTTGAAAAAGTAACTCAGATATTTTCTTGTAAATTAAAAAAGTAATGCGTTACTTTACTAGTTACTTGAAAAAAGTAATCTGATTACGTAACTCGCGTTACTTGTAATGCGTTACCCCCAACACTGCATACAACACACTTTTTTTTAATTGTTATGTTTGATAGTAAACCCATAACCCTTATTTATAGTTGAGGCTGTCTTTTTAACATTACTTTTAGTTTGCTCATGGTTTCTGAGGCTAAGCAAACTGACGTACAACGGTTCCTATCTGGTTAAAGCTAGGTGTTAATTTACTGACCAGCAACCATGTCCAGTTTGACCACTTTAAAATCGCAAAGAAATGGAAGTAGCGAGAGATATTTTCTTCTGTATTGTGATGTAAATGGATTATATTGAAAAAAGGAAAAATGCAGCAGGAGGACTTGGTTCTGTTGATGAAGTAAGAACTGAATGCTAGCTTGCAGTCGACTGTAAAATGGCAAGGTTTAAACGAACTAAATGATCAGAAAAATCCAGCATACGTCACCACTGAGAAGTCTGTTGTTGAGTCATGATATTCTGATTAAAATCATTTCAATAAAATAAAAAATTTAACATGCATTAATTAATTGTTCACAATAAGATAATTAATATGCATTTAGAAAATATATAGGGTGAATTTGACTTTCTTGCTGAATTTAAGATTATATGACTTGATAATACACGGATTTGTTGCTTGTCCATGATGGTCTACCAGTTACTGGCCAGCTAATGACCAGTTTGGACCAGCTTATTATTATTTTAAAGCTGTCACTGACATGACAGGCTGTCAGATCAATGCTTCTGTAGAACAGAACTAAGCTGTTAATCAGGGGGGGAAACATTGCTCTGTCTCAAATGGATTTAGGAAAAAAGATATTTCAGAAATGATTTAACATTCACTTTCTATTATGAAAGTGTCAAGACATCTACATTGTCATATTTACCTAAGCTATGTCAAGATGACTCGGTCACAGTTTTGTCCATACAGCAGCACCAAACCGGCAGGTCATGTATGATGTCCGCACAGTATACCCGGTTACAGCTGGGGCCGGGAGCCCTGATCTCCGTTACCGGCGGGTCGTGTCATGCTGCGCCGGAGAGGTGATGCAAGAGTCCGGCGCTGTGTGTTCACGTACGCCACGCCTCCTCCCGCTGCCGTTTCCTGCTTTCTAGAAGACTACAGGCGCAGTGAAGTCATAGAGCGCAAACCCTCAGAGACTTTCCAGCATCATTATTGGGTTAAACCTGTGACTTCTGAACGCTTGCATTCTTCAGATGAAGGTGAGTTCCTTTATGTGACCGAGTCTTCTTATGACCGTGTCGGTGAGCCGGCGTCTAGTCTGTTTGTATGCGGCTCACGGATAAAGTTTACAGTAGATGCTCTACCTGATCTATCATTTGATGTGTTCGTTAAAGGTCCATTTGAGCCAGCGATGTTCATTTAAGTATCCAGGTGTTCTAGTGAGCGTATCTGTTAATGCCAAACTTGATGCTTTTTTAAATGTACGAATCGGACTGAATCGGTCCGAACCGTTTCGCGTTAACAACTCACTTAACTCACTGATTCACTGAATCAAGAACCATTTCCTTCGGATAACCGATAAATGAGTTGATAACAGAATTTGGGGTGAACAGTTTGAGGCAAAAAAAACAAAACAGAAATGTTTCATACAATGTATGAAATATGTATACTTGATTGTATGACATTTTTATCAACGTATAAAAAACTGTTGATTTTAATAAACCGCACGATGTTGTAAAGAACTGCTGAATGGTTTTTAAACATGTTATCAGCATTTACTGGAATGACAGCTTGGTGCCAGTTATATGATAATGCATTGCACATTAATATCTCTCTGATAGGGTTCATATTTTTTCAAAACTATTCAACTGGACAACAAAGGGCTTTATATTTTCAGTATCGTTATTAGTGTCTATTGTCACCCTTTCTTTTTCTCAGGAGGAAGCAGGAGTTGACCTACCCCAGGCGTTGCCCTCTGGGCCCAGTGCCTTTATCCCAATTGAAGAGGTGTGTGTTGTTTTTTGACATGCCTGTTTGTGGAATTTGTCTTTACATCCAATGAATGAAGTAGCTTTGTGTTTTGGTGAAAAGCTAATAATTAAATCTTTAAAAAATTGAGAAATAAATACGTTTGGAATAGAAATGAAATACTTTATTTTTCTTGCATGTCATGTGACTGTAAACTGACATAAGAGGACTGTGAACGTGCAAATGCTTTGTTAAATTATGGAAATATTAACTTAAAACCCAGGGGGTATTTCAGGTAAATATTTTAGGTAAAAGAGATTTGGCTGACAGAAAGGTTTGGGGAGATCAAGGTGCATTCACATTAGCACACTGTCTGAAACACTGTTTACACAGAAGTCACTTTCAAATTAAGCAGCTTTCTGTTAGAGCGGCAAATTCACATGAGCATCTTAAACATGAGCAAAATCTGCGTGGAGAACGAGCAAATTTCTATTGACATGCCTTGATTTTGCCTGCAAAATTTCACTTAGCAACAGTAAATGTGAGCGTGATCTAAAGATAGATGATAAATATAGTATTGTTGTCAGTGCTTACAGAACAAAACTGTGTTCTCTACATATCTGTTTGTTTCAGATTCTAGAGGAAGGGGCAGCACAGGAAGTGATGTCAGAGGGACGTGTAGACCATATCAACACGATGATGGGGCTACATCCCACCTACCTGACCTGTTTTCTGCGCACCCACAATGCTTTGCTCCAGCTGGATGGCCCTCTGCCACTGTCATGGAGACATTTTATAATCATATTGGTAAGGGAAGCGACTTGGTACCTTTAGATTGCAAGTTTTAAACACAAATGAGTATATGTTTATAATCACACAACAGTAATTTTCTGTGTCTGTGCAGGCGTCTGCACGTCACCAGTGCTCGTACCTGGTGCAGCATCACAGCTCTGCTTTTCTTCTTGCTGGTGGAGATGAGTCCTGGCTTAGAGGACTTCACTGTGCACCTCCCAAAATACAGCACCTGCAGACACTCAACAAACTGCTTGCACACAGACCCTGGATCATCACCCAGGAACATATACAGGTAAAAAGCACAGATCATCAGTGTTGGGGAAGCTACTCTGAAACCATAATTTCTAAGTGACAAGTGGAAACTTGAAGTAGACAGTCAAGCAACACTTTTTAAAAGGTATCCACCTTATTTTTCCCATAAGAGTGGGCACGGCCATTTGTAAATTTTTTAAACAGCTTGTTTTGCTGCTTGATATTGCAAACTGGTGTGTCTTAACATATTATTTTAATGTATTATCTTAATTATGAATACTGTGGTTTGTAGTGCAACCAGTTTACTGCACTTTGTTATTCTTCTCGCTATTTCCCTACAGCGGCTAATGAACTGAATTCTCACACATTCACAGAAAACGACTTACTTCCGCATTGAAAAATAAGGTGGATATAACTCTGCTACAAGTTGCTAACAAAAAGAAGTTGGCAATATCTTTATAATTTTGATTTCAGAAAATTAATTCTGCAATTAGGCATTTATTTAGAACATAAACATCTGTATTAGGGTGACAGCTGTAGCGTCTCGACCAATCTGACACACTAATTTTAATTTGATTTAACAAATCATTAATTATAACTAGTTATGGTTAATTATTCATATTTCCCCATGAGCTAAATTCGCTACACAGCCTTAAACGGAATTAAATATTTTATTTTTTATTTTACTTTTTAAAATGTATCATTATTTTTAACGGTTTTGTGAATTCACTAAAGTGAATTAGCTGCATGTACAAAAAATAGAAGTTCAGTGATTTAGCATTTAAAAAAAAAAAATTTTTTTAAAGGGGTTATGTGATGCTGTTTTAAATATTATTATTTGGTGTAACAGAATATGTTGACATGCTTTAATGTTCAAAAAACACATTATTTTTCAAATACTGTACATTATTGTAGGTCCTCTATGCCCCGCCTCTCTCAAACACGTAGTTTTCAACAAAGCCCCCTCCTTTGACAAGCGCAGTCTGCTCTGATTGGCCAGCTGACCCAGTGCATTGTGATTGGCCGAACACCACAAGCACGCGTCGGAAATGTAACGTCCCTTACCATAATCGCAAGCGTCCGCTTTCAAAGTAAATATCAAGACCGTTAATAATGTCGTGAGTTTTACTAGCAAATACTTAAACTAATAACAAAACATACTTACAGTCACTGATTCAGAAGCGTCAGATTTGTCATAGCAAAGTCGGAATTTACCCCTTTTTTAAATTTTTAAATTTTATTTTTTTTCCTTTAGAAATAGCCTTTTTGCACAGCCAGCCTTGTACTCTTCTAGGTTCAAAAAACTGTCGTCCATAAAATGCGTTGCACAAATTTGAACATCTGGGTTGTGCTGTTCTGTTCTTAACCAATGATTCCTAATTGCATCTACTTCCGGAAGGCCAAATAAAGTGCTTTTGCTTTCGCACTGAAACACAGCGTCTCCCTGACATGGCTGCATCAACACGACTGCTGTTCCTGAAACCATGCCTTCTTTCTTTGCGTGCACATTTGGGCGGCATTATGCTAATATTTCCACATAGTGACGTAGATATGTGGGGGCGTGTTAGAACGAGCCGTTTTAGGTAGGTGTGGCTGACTCTTAACTTTTATAAAGAATATCTCTTTAGATTTGAGACTTTAGTCTTTGCAACTTTACTGATCTTCTTTATGCACCAAGAGCTTGTAACACGCAAAAGAGAAAGGAGAACTTGAAATCGCATCAAATATTTTGTTACTGGAAATGCCACAGTATTTTGAACTAGAACTTTAGTCTTTGCAACTTTACTGATCTTCTTTATGCACCAAGAGCTTGTAACACACAAAAGAGAAAGGAGAACTTGAAATCGCATCAAATATTTTGTTACTGGAAATGCCACAGTATTTTGAACTAGAGCTATGCTACTCAAAATGTAGTTATAATAGCTAGTAGAATTGCTACTATTATTATTATATTTTGATATGTATCTTGTTCTGTCGGTTCATTTTGGAAGGCTGTTTCCAAAAACTATGGCGTTCTGTTTGTGCCAAAAAAAAGTTAAATTGCTTTGTACAATACATGTGTTTATGTCTACTGTCATTGCTGTTATTTTATTTTTATATTTTTGTGTGTGTGTGTGTGCCGTCTTTCTTGTTGTGAGTTCTTCACAGTTTTATGCTTTATAAGTTAATGCTCTAAGTGATTGTTCTGCATCGCGTTTTACAGATTTCCATAAAAATATATATTTTTTAATGTTGGGTTTTCATACCATCTTTCTAAAACTCTGAATTTTATGACAAAACACAAAGATGAAACTTAATGACTAAAGATTCATTTACGTTTATAACTGAAAGATAAATACAACTCATTATTTTAAAAAAATTATATGTATTGTATTGTGCAGGCGACACTTATTTTGTACTGCTACTTATTTATAAAGAAACTTGTTCTTAGAAAAAATCTTCTATATTCACAGGCCTTAGTTTGTCCTGGTGCTGAGGCTCGGTGGTCCCTGGCAGAACTGATTCAGGCTATTGTATTGATGAGCCATGCCCACTCTCTGGCCTCATTTGTTTGGGGTTGTGGTGTTCTCCCAGAGCCCGAGCAGTCAGGAGATGAGTCTCTCCAAATGTGTTCACCCACAGAGTCCTGTTGTGCCCGAGACACGGCCAGAAATCAGCAAGAGGTATTGAATTGTGACTGATGTATCGATCATAAGTAAAAGAGAATATTTAGTTTGCTTTGCTTCTCTTTGATGTGTCTGTGCGCAGTGGTCTGAGGCTGTGAACGAGGTTAAGCTCTTGATGGAGAAGATGATGATAGTTCAGCAGCAAGGTGAAGAGTTTACACAAGAAGAGATGGTTACTCGCTTTGAAAGAGAAAGAACTGAGAGTTTGCTGGAACCTGCTGATGGTATGAACACACATATGCATAATTCAATGCACCCAGTGGCAGGGTTTCTCCTGGGTCAAAATAGTCTTCTGTTGTAGTTTCTGCACATTACAGTACATCTCATAAATCACATTACATTTTATTACATTTGTGTTGGCTGCCACCAAGTGAAGTTTTGGGCTTTCCTGAGCAAATTTTATGACATTGAATGCCCTAAGTTGAACTATTTAAATAACTTTTAATGGATGTTTCACATCTTTTTTCACTGCCTGACCTGTGTCATATTTTTTTGATCCCTTACAGTACAGCGTTCTGTCCTTCCTGATTGTTTTTCAAGGTTTGTTGTGGATGCAGATTTTACTTACCAGGATTTTAGTCCTAGAGGAGTGCAGGCCCCCCCAACCATGAGGGCTCAGGTTGAATACTCTTGTATATTCTCAACAACATAACAATTATGCATAGAAGGCATTATTTTTGTTAAAGTATATAATATGTATTATATGTTGTTTTATCCTGTGTTATTTTAGTATTATACTGTTTCCATATTTATATTTTGATTTATCTTCTATTTTTATTTATTCACTTTAATTTTGGTTTAGCTTTTAGTAATTTTTATGCGTTTGTCTTTTTTTATTCGTTTCTGTTTGTTTTAAAATATTTCTGTTTAGCTAAATATTGCTATTTTTTGTTCTAGTCTTACATCTTTTAATGCTTCAACTTAAACATATTTGTTTAAATTAGTCACCAAGGCAACATTTTAAATTTTTGAGGTTTTTCATGTAATATTTATATTTAATTTCAGCTTCATTTCAATTACTGAAAACTACTTTTAATAGTTTTAGCTAACAATAACAGCACTGGTTATATCATGATCTCTACATATGATTTTGTGCTTTCAGGACTATTCGTGGGAAGATCATGGTTTCTCTCTTATGAACAGGCTGTATGGAGAGATGGCACAGCTTCTGGATGAGAAATTTCAGGTGGTGTGTGCGCTCACGTATCACACCATGGCCATGCACTCGCACGTGGACACCTCTACACTCCGCAAAGCCATCTGGAACTACATTCACTGCATCTACGGCATCAGGTCAGTCATGCATGCATCATAGCCATGAAACGACCTTAGGACATTCAGCAGTATGGGACAAAGAGTGGGTTAGGGTTATGTTTATATAAGAAGGAAAAGCAGTCCTCGTTATAATCATATTTAAAGACTGCACATTATGAGGAAAAAGGTAGACATAAAATGCATTACTTTTGGTGGTTAAAATTCTAAAATTGCTCTGATGTGAATCTAATGTGCACTTGCATGTCATTGTTCGCCTACACAGGTATGATGATTACAATTATGGGGAAGTCAACCAGCTGTTGGAACGCAGTTTAAAAGTGTACGTTAAGACAGTGGCTTGTCACCCGGAGAAAACTACACCAAGAATGTACTTCTCTTTTTGGAGGCAGTTCCGCCACTCAGAAAAGGTACAAGATGTGTGCGATTTCTTGTTTATGATTCAAGTGTGTTCATATTTTAATAACTTGCATTTGCTTCAGCAGTGGTACTTGAATTATGCTTGCACTCTCTGTTTTCTGAATTGTTGAATTAATTAGCATTTTGGAGTAATGTTTTAGTGGTCTTTAGTGGTTCTCTTTAGAATTAAACTTTTTTTGACAGACTACAAACTCCTTTTTAATGTTGTAACATATGACCAAGTTTTAATTCTGGTTGCTTTGTTGGATAATGTTATGGTGAACTTAACTTCACAAGTGGATTTATCAATTAGGGGTAGTAAAACTACCTGTTTATTTCTTATTTAAGACGTTTTGTTCTTTTATGCAGGTCCATGTGAACCTGTTACTGATGGAGGCTCGACTGCAGGCAGCTTTACTTTATGCTCTCAGAGCAATTACACGCTACATGACCTAATATGCGCACAAGAGCATTAAAACAAGGGATGACCTGTATACACTACTATGGTCCGATTGTAGCGTGTGTTAACACACACATTGCACACAAACACACTTTAAAAGCACGAAGGCTTATGAGCAATTTAGTTTCATTTTCTCTTTTCTTTGCAATATTTTTGGCTTATTTAGGCTGGTTGATCAGCTGCTACTGGATCATAATTGGATTGGGGAGGCAGCAAATTTTGCACGTGTCCTATGAGTAAATTGCCGTTGTGTCTTTCTTTTATCATACTGTGAATGTGTCTTTGCCCTGCTGCAGTATTGTGTTCTGTATGTTTGTGCGTTTTGATGAATGTTTATACGAGTATGACACTAAGCACTCTACATTGCCTATTTCTCTCTCAGATTGAGAGCTGATTTAATGTGGGGTAAGATGGATGGAAAAAAAAACATTTTGTTGTTGGTGTGCATTTTTATGTATATTAAAATATTTTACTATGACATTACTGTTTTGATTCATTTCTTTGTATACAATGTGCACAAGGCAAATTCCACAAATGCACTTTTGCCACATGTCCCATGATTTTTTTTTTGTTGACTAAAAGCATATTTTTTGTGAGCCCCAAATATGCTTGATAAACTGTTATTTAACATAAAATTACCAACAAAAATTGCTTATAATAACGTTGTAATTTTTTAATTGTATACATATTGTCGTTATTTTATCTAATGTTGTAAAACTAAAAACAAATAAAATCTAAAAGACTATTTACACATTTGACAAGTTGATGTTGCAAAAAAAAAACAACGCTCAATTGACAACATAATTTTCTTAAAAGTAAGCACCTCCGAGTTTAAGGTCATACTTTGTACCCTAATCGTGGAAGGTTCAATAAACTCGAAAAAAAAATGTTTTTTTTCAGCGTAACACCATGAATATCTACATTCGCTGGTGCTAGGCAGAACTGCATTACCAACATTTTGGGGAATCATTTTTAATGCGTTATTTAAAGGACACGGGATCATATAATAGAATTTAGTGAAGATTACGGTCCTGAGCCACACTCCTAATCAGTAGGTGGCGGTAATGCACCTAAAAGTTGTATGCTATCCGCCATTAAAAGCCAAGAAGAAGAACTGCACTACCACCAAATAGCCACGAGGGATCAGTAACGAACAAGAAACCTTTTCCGGTCGCAAAGTTAGTAACATCAAAGAGGACTTTGCAACATCCAAATCTGCGCGGGTTCCTAATAATGGTGTTTAAAACACAGCCATGAAGTCTGAATATTTTATCGCATTAATTGTGTGTGTGTGTATGTATGTATGTATGTATGTGTATATATATATTAGCGGGAATTAAGTGTAAATAATTTTCAAGAGTGCAGTGAGTGGTTATATTGGGTTAAATGGAAGCTGTTAGTTCCCCTAGGAAGTTTGCTGACTACTCTGTCTACAAAAGTGAGAGGCAAAGAAGGTCGAGATGCACTGTGAGGGGTGAAAGTGAGAGCTGAGATGATCTGAAACCTTTAAATGAGTTTAATGAGCAAAGGAATCGGCAGCAGGTGCATTCTTTGCAGTGCTTTGCATTCTTTATTCAGCTTTTGCTGTTTGCAATATGCAACCAGTTTGTATCTGCTAAAGCTGTGTGAATGAACCAAATTAGATGGAAAGCAAGATAATGAGAAGTTTGCTGCTCTGGTTTCAGAGCTTCAGTCTCTGATACTATATCTTGATATATGTACCGTTCATCTAGTAATATTGGCTGCTTTTCTTCTAGTTCTATCTTCTTTTTTTTTCTCACTGTGAGTGTTAAATCGTTTCTGTCATTTTGATTCTTTGGTTCATTTGTTAATTTTGGTGTATGTCGAGGACTATATCAGGCATCTTCCTCTCCAGTTTGGCAATCTAAAGTGAAATAGCAAAGGAAAGACTGGACTGATGATGGGAATCGTGAGCACTTTTGCTGTTGAACTCTTTTCATAATAAGTGAAAGTGTCTTAAAAATATTTTATGTAGTTTAAATCAAATTGAATCAAATAGCCGTGAGTTTGTCCTAGAGCGAAAAACAGAATGGAATGTCTCTAGGACTAGATTAGGCCATAGGCTTCATCACTTCCTGTTCTGTACAAGGCCACTTCCTGGCTGCTCTCCCCTGGCGCTATGGGAGGAAGTGGGTGCGGCTGTCCGGTAAAATTGTCCAAAATGCGATGTGTTAAAACTGACAGAGTTAAAGTCTTGGTTACACATTTTAGCTCTTTTGTGAATAGCTCAGTACTGACGGCGTCACCTGGTGTTTTTGTGCAGGATGAGTGTTAGAATAAGATAATAAAATGTGCTAAATTATGTTGTTTGCAAAGGTTTCTTGTCTGTTAGTGTCCGTCTCACATTATTTTAGTTGAATCAGATGAATTTCACAACCTTCTGTTTAGTGGAATAATGGAGAATCCACAATTGGTTTCATAAAAAACTAGCTAGAACTAGCTTTCTATTTTTTCTGTTCTATCTACTTGTTTTTCTTTGTGTGTGTGTATAATAAATATATATATATATATATGGACACCTTGCTACGTGTACTGCATTAGGCTAACCGAGACTTGTCATTTGCACTTATATATTGTTGCTCTTTTGTTAGTTTTGACTGCTTTTATTGTCCTCATTTGTAAGTCGCTTTGGATAAAAGCATCTGCTAAATGACTAAATTAATTAATTAAAAAGAATCAATTGATTTTTCAGAGGAAAAAAGTACAAATATTTTGTTTTTCATGAAAGGCCTGTTCGTGGAATCTCACTCTGGAGGAAATTGACATCATGTGGAAAAAGGAAGTAGCTGTGTTTGTGACACCTGACTTACTGTTCCCAGGATACACTTTGCTATTGTCTTCTCTCTCTCGCCCTCTTTACCGCTTCATCTCTCTGTTTCGCTCTAATTTTGGTCTTGTACTGTATGTGTGTCTACTGTACAGGTTTGTCTAGAGGCTCATGTTTGTCTTCTTGCATGCACTGTGTGTATGTCTGTTGTTTATTTATTCAGAGAGTGTTTCCATGAAAGTTTTTGTGTATATGAATGTGTGTGTGTGTGTGTGTGTGTGAGTGAGTGAGAGAGAGAGTATTGCAGTGTGACAGCATGTTTCCCGGTGTCCTATCATTCCAGTTCCACTCACACAAGACTTCCTGTTGGAGGGGGAGGGAACTTCCTCTCCCTAAGTGTAGGAGAAGTGGGAAAAGGGAAAGCAAAGAATGAAGGAGATGCAAGAAAAGAAAAAGAGATGGTAAAACTAAAGTATTTTGTGTGGGGCAACCTGTAGTATTGTCCTGGGCCCTGTCATATGTACAGTAGTGTATTTCTTAGGCTAAACAAAAAGGGCACAACAATTTAGATGTCTCAGGCCCATGAATTTTAGTGGTCATTCTTTTCAGAAACACTTGTCTTTGTACTCCTCACCTGGTTGCCACCACACACACTTGTCACCATCTGAACCAAATAAGTTTATCTTGGTCTCATCAGACCACAGGACATGGTTCCAGTAATCCATGTCCTTAGTCTGCTTGTCTTCAGCAAACTGTTTGCGGGCTTTCTTGTGCATCATCTTTAGAAGAGGCTTCCTTCTGGGATGACAGCCATGCAGATCAATTTGATGCAGTGTGCGGCGTATGGTCTGAGCACTGACAGGCTGACCCCCCACCCCTTCATCCTCTGCAGCAATGCTGGCAGCACTCCTACGTCTATTTCCCAAACACAACCTTTGGATATGATGCTAAGCACGTGCACTCAACTTCTTTGGTCGACCATGGCGAGGCCTATTCTGAGTGGAACCTGTCCTGTTAAACCGCTGTATGGTCTTGGCCACTGTGCTGCAGCTCAGTTTCAGGGTCTTGGCAATCTTCTTATAGCCTACGCCATCTTTATGTAGAGCAACAATTCTTTTTTTCAGATCCTCAGAGAGTT
Organism: Sinocyclocheilus grahami; assembly: GCF_001515645.1. NCBI lineage: Eukaryota > Metazoa > Chordata > Actinopteri > Cypriniformes > Cyprinidae > Sinocyclocheilus > Sinocyclocheilus grahami. The sequence goes on from NW_015505352.1 coordinate 1,283,126, forward strand.
CTTTGCCATGAGGTGCCATGTTGAACTTCCAGTGACCAGTATGAGAGAGTGAGAGCGATAACACCAAATTTAACACACCTGCTCCCCATTCACACCTGAGACCTTGTAACACTAATGAGTCACATGACACAGGGGAGAGAAAATGGCTAATTGGGCCCAATTTGGACATTTTCACTTAGGGGTGTACTCACTTTTGTGGCCAGCGGTTTAGACATTAATGGCTGTGCGTTGAGTTATTTTGAGGGGACAGCAAATTTACACTGTTATACAAGCTGTACACTCACTACTTTACATTGTAGCAAAGTGTCATTTCTTCAGTGTTGTCACATGAAAAGATATAATAAAATATTTACAAAAACTGTGAGATACTGTATGTATAGTTTATGCATGTGTTTGTATTTTGCCACATTTTTGTATGACATGTTTTGGTTGCATGTGAAAGTTGGTCTAGCATTAGTTAAGTAGCCTATCTGTTTTTGCTTAGAGGCAATTCTGAGAAAAATGAGGACTCAAAAAAGCAAAAACAGAGTCAAAAAGTGAAGATGTACACAATGCTGTTACATCATGTTTTATAGCAAATAATTTAATTTAAAAAAGTTTTTGCAGTATGCCAGTAATTATTTTATATATTACAGATATTAGAAGGGTCGATAATAAAATGCTTTGCTATATCGTCTTAATAAATTGAGTGCAAAACACTGAAAATCATTTAAAATGCTACAAGTGAATTCAGACATTACAACGTTTATAATGTACAGTATGAAAACTGGACATTCATTTTTAAATCTGCAAAAGATTAAGTTTAACGCTGTTATTAAATTATTAGTGTAATGATTAAGTTTAAGGGTGTGTTTAATGGCAAAAGTTATCTAAATGTAAAAATAGAGGAAACAAACGTTCAGTTAAACATCCAATATCAACTGATATGAATAAATTAATAATAATTTGCGATATCAGCTTTTAACTGATGTATTACTTATATAATATGCATTAATCCAGCAGTAACACACACACTTCAGCAGTTTTGTTTGACTTTTTTTTTTTCTTTGATAAGAAATTAATCAAGAGTTATCTTATCCACTGAAAACTTCACAGGAAAGGTGTGTCCAAGTGTTTGTGACTGAAGTTTCTTCCAGTATGTTGTAAGGTGTCAGTGCGAGGGGGTTAAAACTGATGAATTTCATCATTTACAGTAGCCTCTATTATTGCTGAACATCTTTGTCCAGCCGCAGTTTCTCACCGTATTCCTTCCACTTTCCCATGCAGGTATATTCGTAGTAATCTATCGGCCTGTAGGTGAAGCATCTCGCTCTATCTAGAATTCAGAAAGGTGCATACAACACTCATCACACGACCTGAATACATGCTCACAAAGTTTGTTTCAGTTGTGATCTGATTACGGGCTTTGCTCTGGTGACAAACTAGATGGTCTTCTGCATTTGCTGTTGGTAAGCCCTCAAACCCTCAAATGTAACTTCCTCTTATCGACACAGCTGTAAATGCTACGGTTGGTGAGAATGTGAGAGGGCTCTGACATTTTGATACATATTGAGTTTGCCAGTGTGCAGCCCTGGGTGCTTTTACATTACGTTTTCATAAAACAACTTAGACCCTTATTGTTTGATCAGTCATCTTCATTTCTTTGTGTAGTTTATTCTGTAGTTATATATTTTTTCATCTACTTACCTAAAATAACTTTTGATGATTATGGATTTTGGACTGTAGTGTGTTTAAAAGACTTTTAAAAGGTTTTAAAGGTCCTCGTTTTCAACTGTACCAATGCGTTTTTTTGTTGTTGTATAACAAGACTTTGTCACTACATTACATTATTTTAGTTGACGTGTGACTGATGGTGCTAACGCATGTGTACGTGTCAAACCACTTTTAGAAAAAAGTGTGGTGTCTGTGTCCTCTGATCTAGAATATTTTTAAATGCTGGAAGTAGACTCGTCTCTTCTCTTCTATTAAAATGGCTTCCATCGAAAAGAGTGAATAGTACAACAGGAGAAGAGATGTCATTTGGCTTCCTCTTTTTTTTAATCTCGATTGTTTCTCCTAAACAGCACTGAGATCAAACAGAGAGTAAATTGAGACTTTTGCTAAAGTCTCCTGCATCTCAGATATTTCTCCTGAGAAAAAGACCCCAGTAATCTAATGCGTCTCTGATAATATTTAGGACAGATCTCAGCAGCATCTGAGCTCAGAACATACCAAAGTTTGCAATGAAGGCCAGCTTCATATTAGAGTTTTTGTTGTGGACACATGTCTATTTGATTTCAAAATTCAGTTAGTTAAAAAAGTGATTATCTAAGCAAGAAATGGTTCATGTGACCTATAGTGGAGTTTCCAATTGGAATGAAACCAATCTGACTTGTGTACCTATTGATGACACATAATTTGCAATTTATTATTGTGCATTTCTCATGGCTGCTTGTCTCGGCCCTTGGAGAGCATATCGCATTCTTCGCATCTGTTGTTATGCAAGCTCAAGTGCCATTCTGTCTGTGGTGGGGTGGTAAAGAGGGAAATGCTTCAATAATAGTTTCTCTTAAACCTATACCTAGCTACTGTGGTAAACAGTTACTGCTAATGTGATGAAATTGTACATTTAGGGGTACAACGACTTGTCTGTACAATTCTGTACTTTATCTGATCCTAAAATTTGAATATTAGTACCTTTAGAGTGGTATTACCCTTAGGTACTTCTTTGAACCTTTTAGGGGTACATAAGATTCAAAGATATCCCTTGGAGGGTACTGCCCTGGTTGTACCCCTAATGGTAATTGCACAGTTTTTCTAAGATGGTGCAAACGTACCATAATTCAGTCAAAAAAGTGAAATGTAGAAACAGATGAGAGGGGTGTAATTGGACTCTGGTTCGAAGATAGCATCGGAACCAAATATAAGCCTAAACGTTGGAGATTTTAATATGAATTCGGACATTTCTTTAATTACTTCAAATGACCTAAGCTGCGACCCACATTGATTTCATAGCTCTATGCTCATACTGAATGTCAACAACATTTCGTCTATTTTTATTTGTGAATTTTAGCAGAGGCCACGCTGACACTTAAATAAAAGACAACTTAGAACTTCATTAAGTCTCCTGGGCCCGTATTCATGAAAAGTCTTTGTGCTAATAGTTGCTCCTAGTAACAAAATTCTAAGAAAATTTGTAGAAATGTGAGTGTTTCCTCTTATAATTAAAGAAAAGATCCTAGTAAAGAAAAAAGTAATTCAGAAAGCATCTTAACCCTTAAAAGAGGTCTTAAGGTCCAAAATTGTTAACGGACGAGGACTTTTAAGAGTTTTTTTGGAAGTGGAGTAAATTGACAAAACATGAAGAGGGAGAAGAAATGTGTTGCAATGCACAATGCATGACAGTGAGTTAATAAGACGCTACACATTAGATGGTGCAGAGATCATGTTTGTGACCGATCTTATTAGAGATGCGCTAACATCTCCGACACCACGCAGAAATGCCAATAGCGCCAGAAATGGAAGTAAATCACTACATTAACATATTTGGCAACTGGAAAAATGCAGCTATGCAGCAGTGATGATGATGAAGTGATGATTGGGGTCTGTCACAACCTTCTATAAGCAAAGTGATCACACAAACAATTACAGCACTTTCAGAACCTTATTGTGTCGCTGTTCATTTCCTTTAAAATATGTGAAGTATGACAGCATGGTAAATAAACAATAAAGAATATGAAGAGTTTGGTTCCAAAACGCTATAAATCCATTTGGATTAATTTGAGTAAAAATGTGTTTTCTTTACCAAGAAAGTGGCAAGACGAAAACCACGATTTTCTGTTTCAAACTTTCACATGGTATCTTTAGGTTATAATAACAAAAAATTCTAATCCAGATTTAGATTTTCAAAGATTTATTATAAAATTTTATTATTTTCCCCCCCCCAAAATGCAATAAATCCATGACATGGTTTTTTGTTTTGTTTTTCCCAAAAATGCAATAAATCCATTGAATCAATATAAAAGTTATTTTTCATATTGAAACTGTTGAAAATGCACAACATAGTAAGATGATCCACATATGACAGCCTCTGAACTTGGTCAATACTAATCTTATATGCAGGCACTGGACTAAAAATACATTCAATCAGTCATCACTCTCAAAATTAATTCAAGGGGTCATCTTGTTAATGCTATAAATTAATTACAACAATAAAAGACAATTTCATCATGAACATACATGAACAACAATATCACATTAAACCACAGAAATTCCAAAATGACATTTCCCTTACATTCAGCTTCCAAAAGTGCATTCATCTTTGCCATGTTACATTCATTTAGTTGACTAGTGCTATACGCTGTTTTAACAAAAACATTAATGGCATGAATAAAAACACTTACACTGACAAGATACGCAAGATTGCGGTCATAATCGAATGCGACTCATCTGCGATTATGAACGTGATATAGCAGTGATCATAATCGATCGAGCAGTGATGCATTAAATGCCGCTCCATCTGAAAGCACGTGATGGAGATTCACTGTTCACAGAACCTGCTTTGCTAACGAGATGCGCATGACAATCGCATGCGATTTATCGTGCAGCCCTAATTTTTTTTGTTTGTTGATCACAAAGTACAAAATAGACGAGGAAAACTAAGATGCCTGGTGTATTAAAAGCGCCGCAATTACTGTCTAGACTCTAGAGTGCGTGGAATGGTGCGCTGTGATTGGTTGAGCGGATATATCGCATTCTGCAGAAAAGGGACACTGGCGTTTGTCGCGGTTTGGAAAAAAAGGGAGAAAACATGACAGAATAACTCGGCGGATATCGCATTTTGCGTAAAATTCAAAATGGACTTTTCAATACCGACCAGATACAATACTGATTTTTGGCGGAAATGCAATTTTTTCAAAATTTCAAAAATATCACGTTTTGGAACCACACTCTTCATATATAATATAATATAATACACATATAATGTGTGTGTGTGTGTGAGAGAGAGAGTATGGTAAAACAGGAAAAATTACGCCTGTAATTTCAAAGTGAAGGCTTATAATAGACCATACTCTTAAAAGCGCTCTTTTATTTCCTTCTTGGACAACCAACCAATCACAGTCTTCAAAATACTGTGTCACAGTTAGCAACGGGGTCAGCCCCGCCTCCTCACTAAGATGAAAGTTTTTGTCTTTTCCTAGCTCAAAGTTGCTCTCAGATTGGTCCTGAATCACTTTTAAGCTGAGACTCCTACTTAGACATTTTTAAGCTAAATTAGGGGCTCTCTGAGAGGATTCTTAGAATCTTTAAGAATACGGGCCCTGATCTCTGAAAGAGACAACTTTGAGCAGTTTTCCTCTGAGTCCTTTTGTCATATTAAAGAGACCGTAAACCAATCTAAAAAAAGAGTAAAAGATGGAAGTGTTCACCATGAAGTGCATCTCTATAGTTTATTTGGCTTATAAGTATAGAAGCCAATCAAAAAGTGTTTTTAAGCTTGACTTGGCAAAATTGATACGTTTTGCATGTTATGATTTTTTTCTGCACTTGATGCAGTCTCTGAAACTTTCCTCGTTTCTCTCACCCAGCCTGCTCTCCCTGTATTTCCAGTTCTCAAAACCTAAAGAAAACTCTATAAACAGGAGCTGCTTTTCATTACTTACACATGTACTCATTTGCTTTTATTCACTTGTGTCAACAACTATTCTTTTTTTGTGGTCAGCTGTTTAATCAAACCAGTATTTGTTCAGTCCTTTCTAACAAACATTGAATTTAAAAAGTGGTCAGGACTTTTTCAGTACTCACTTTTTCTGTTTCTAGACTATTGCATCAGTGCAGATTGAAATACATGTGATTATCTGAACAGAAAATAAGATAAGAGCACAAGCCGTTGTTTTTATTTGATGTGTTCTTTATCATCACTTATAATTTATTCATTGTAATTCTGCATATAGATAGGCTGAAGATATGAATATGATAACAGGCTTGTGGAATCATGGGAAATTCTTGAAGAGACATGATAAAAATGGAAACAATAAGCATGGGTGGTGAACAGTTTGGTATTGTTTTCTCCAGCAAAAATGATACACACCTATTGAAAAGAAAAGCTTGTGATGATTGTTGATTTGGTAAGTGTGACGTCTTTGTCAAGTTTGCAAGTGTGTGTGTGTCTGCATTGTGATATCTTCTGATGGGATGTTTATGTGTATCTTAGAGTAAGTTTGGAATATTTTCATGAGGCAGAGAGAAAAGCATAGATTGGACAGATTGTTCGAGGGGTGGAGCTGTATGTGTTGTTAATGTGTTGCCCTTTGCAGCTGGACCCTCTCCCCTCTCAGCAGGAAATGAGGGGGAGGCTTTAGTAGGCCGGACAGGAAACGCTCTCAAAACTGGCATCCTGTTGATCCACTGATGGTCAGTCAGATAGAAATACAGGACATAGCTTTATACAGCGAATGAGTGGACATTGTGCACACACGTACATTTTCAAGGGGAATTTTAACCGAGAACTTCCCTTTCTCTAGACAGGAAAGAAAAAGGAAGTAACGCTAAAAAGTGTTGTTACAAAATATAAAGTCATTTCACTTTCTTACTGTCTGTTACTTATATAAATGCATTGTGTTTTTCTTTTTCTTGCTCTCTCCATCTTTCTCTTTCTCCCCAGGAAGATGGTGTGTATGGAAAGCTGATGTGCGGATCTGGTGAGGCCGAATCTGATTACATCAACCTTACGCTCCCACAGTTCATTCATTACATTTACATACCGACCACTGCGAGAAACATAGTAGAAAACCTTCTCAACATTGACAAACCCATGTCATGTCATAACATAAACATCATTACCATACAGAGACCCCAAAATCAATTTGAACACTCAAGCTAGGGCTTCACGATTCAAAATAAAAATTAAATGGTGATATGACTTAGTGTGGTTAATTAAACACAAATGAAATAAATACATGTGCTGTGTGTTTTACAGTGTAGCACAGCACTGTGCTGTTTTACACGCCATTTGTAAATGTAATGTGTCTGGCTTCTGGTGTCATCTGCTTCCAGCTATTTTCAGCTGTACAAAACAGCTTGTTTTGCTGCTTGATATTGCAAACTGGTGTGTCTTACCTTATTAATTTAATGTATCGTCTTAACTATGAATACACTGATTTAAAGTGCAAACAGTTTTACCGTTTACTGCACTTTGTTATTCTTCTTGTTATTTCTCTATGGCGGCTAATGACCCGGAAGTCTCGCACATTTACAGAAAACGGCTTACTTCTTCATTGAAAAATAAGGTGGATAGCATGCTTTTAGCACAATGCAACATGCACCAACCATCTTCCTAAACTTTGTGTGAGAAGTGCTTATAAACCGGCTATTGTCCGCAAAAGAGAAGTTTTAAGGGCTCCCTGTGGTTTTCCACTGAAATAAAAGCTTGATGGTTTAAAAGAATATTTGAAAGCTCAGAAATTAAGACTAAAATATCAGTATTTAAATTTTACAGCTATTACAGAAATAAAATATTCCGTTTTTTATTTTACAGTAAAATATTACAATATTACAATAGTAATAAAGGTTTAATGCTTATTTAACACCCAAAAATGAAAATGAGCCTGTGTTTTACTCACCCTTGAGAAATTATAGGTGTATATGATTTTCTTCTTTCAGACGAATCCAATCGGAGTTATATTAAAAATTGTCCTGGCTATTCCAAGCTCTACCATTGCAGTGGGTGGGTGTTTTTTTCAACAATCCACAAGATGTCAAATAAAGCGACATTTTTCTTTACAAATCCTCGGTTTGTACTTCTAATTCATGACCGGCATTTTGTTTTGTTCTCTCTCCTCGTTCATCACTAATCACGCAACGCCGATGTCCTACGTAATCCGCCGGAACGGCTTCCGTGTATGACAGATAGCGGAAGTGATAGGAAAGTGTTTATAATGTTTGAAATATGGATATTTTTCTTACAAAAACGCATGGATTCGCTACAGGAGGCCTTTATTCACGCCCCGGAGCCATGTGAGGCACGTTTTATTACGGATTGCGTGCTTTATTTGATGTCTTGTGCACTGTTCAACAGAAACACCCACCCACTGCAATAACGCTTGGAGGGGCCAGGACAATTTTTAATTTAACTCGGATCGGATTCGTCTGAAAGAATAAAGTCATATACATCTAGGATCCCTCGAGGGCAAAGGCTAATTTTCATTTTTGGGTGAACTAACCCTTTAAGTCACACCTTAAAACCAATGTTTTCTTCTTTCAGACGAATCCAATCGGAGTTATATTAAAAATTGTCCTGGCTATTCCAAGCTCTACCATTGCAGTGGGTGGGTGTTTTTTTCAACAATCCACAAGATGTCAAATAAAGCGACATTTTTCTTTACAAATCCTCGGTTTGTACTTCTAATTCATGACCGGCATTTTGTTTTGTTCTCTCTCCTCGTTCATCACTAATCACGCAACGCCGATGTCCTACGTAATCCGCCGGAACGGCTTCCGTGTATGACAGATAGCGGAAGTGATAGGAAAGTGTTTATAATGTTTGAAATATGGATATTTTTCTTACAAAAACGCATGGATTCGCTACAGGAGGCCTTTATTCACGCCTCGGAGCCATGTGAGGCACGTTTTATTACGGATTGCGTGCTTTATTTGACGTCTTGTGCACTGTTCAACAGAAACACCCACCCACTGCAATAACGCTTGGAGGGGCCAGGACAATTTTTAATTTAACTCGGATCGGATTCGTCTGAAAGAAGAAAGTCATATACATCTAGGATCCCTCGAGGGCAAAGGCTAATTTTCATTTTTGGGTGAACTAACCCTTTAAGTCACACCTTAAAACCAATGTTATTGCATTCAATATCCAGTAACCTACTAAATAATACTGTATCTAATTAATTCTTCTTTATCTTGTTTCTATGGGAAGAAGCTCTGTTTCCAGGGTGATGAGCTGTGTGCTTTAAAAATATTGAATATTATGGGCTGTGCTTGCTGTAAGCAGAGGAAGGCCAGTAAAGCTGTGTCGAGTCCCAACTCGTGTGACACAGGCAATGGGACCCAGGCATTAGAACCCTCCCGTTACATCGCAGATCCCACTTTTAATTCTGGGATTATCCCCAACTTTAATGATTTTTCCAACCCTGCTCCCTCATCCAATTTCAACTCAGCCCGGCCAGCCCCCATCACAGGTGTGTAAAAGTGTCTGTTGAGGTGTGATTTTCCGTGTTGTATCATGACAGAGTAGATAAGAGCGTTACTTCCCTTAAACCAATTATGTTGTGTGTTTGTTCAGGAGGCGGTGTAACACTCTTTATAGCCCTTTATGACTATGATGCACGTACAGAGGATGACCTGAGCTTCCAGAAAGGAGAAAAGTTCCATATTATCAACAATACGTGAGTTCAAAGCAGGACAGTTAGAATAAGATTCACACAGTCTTTTAAAACCACAAATAAACCACAAATACCAGACATTTCTTCCTTTTTTGCCTTGCTTCTCTCTCTGTTGTTCCCCTTGTCCCTCTTTCTGTCTCATTACCTTTCTTCTCGTCTGTTTGTACCACTTTTGATATTTTTTTTCTCTGTTCCCTGTCCCTCCACAGTGAGGGTGACTGGTGGGAGGCTCGTTCTCTGGACACAGGGAAGTCTGGGTACATTCCTAGTAACTATGTGGCCCCTGTGGACTCCATACAAGCTGAGGAGTGAGTTACATGTGAACATGCTATTTCATGAATTTATAATGACATTATATGCAAGCTTTAAAGTACATTATTGGTGTTTGTCCACGCAGGTGGTATTTTGGGAAGATGGGCCGGAAGGATGCAGAACGACAGTTGTTAGCGCAGAACAATCCTAGAGGGACATTCTTAATACGAGAAAGCGAGACAACAAAAGGTAAATGATTTTAAAGTTAATTTATCAGTGTTTATATTTACATTTTGCATTCAGTAGAGAGACATATATGTGATGTTATGTAGTATTGTGAATAATCTTTTTTTTTTTGTAGCTAACATGTTAACACATTAATTTTTTTAAGGAAAGAAAATAAATTGTGCAATTATTGGTTTCTGCAGTTTGTGTAAATGGGAAATATATGTGCATAAATGCTACCATTCAAAAGCTTGGGGTTAGTAAAAAAAATTTGAATGAATGCTTTTGTTCAGCAAGGATGTATTAAATTGATCAAAAGTAACAGTACAGACTTTTTACTCTGTTACAAATGGTTTCTATTTCAAATAAATGCTGTTCTTTTGAACTTTATATTATTCAGAAAATAATTTATATATATATATATTAATATAATTAATAATAAAAAATATATTTAAATAATAAACGGCTATATTAAATTGTAATAATATTTCACAATATTGCTGTTGCCGACCCCAACTTTTGAACAGTAAATGAAAGTGTCAGCAGTGTTTTAAAATGAACTGTGTTAAATATATTTAAATAATCCTTTGAATTAACATTTATAGCCTACTATTAGTGCATAGAAAAACATTTAGTTTACATAATTTCTGTTACAGTGCCATTCAGAAAGTACAACGATAGGAAACATGCAAAAAAGCTGGAGAAATATCTGCACAATAGTGGTGCTCAATACTGTAGAATAATGGAGGTTCTGTAATGCAGTCTATTTCAATAGAAGCCCAGAACGAGAAGTTCAAACAAAATGACACAACAATACCTAAATGCCAGTGCAGTTGTTTATTGCTGACTGAAAATAAATTTGTTAATTCTTTCTAATATTTTTTTTTATTAATAAAAATGGTTTTAAATCCATTGATTTCATCTCGCCAACAAATTTGAGAGCATCTTTTTGCCCCCTCTTTAGGAGCATACTCTTTGTCGATCAGAGACTGGGATGATGCGAAGGGCGATCATGTCAAGCACTATAAAATTAGGAAGTTGGACAATGGCGGTTATTACATCACAACAAGGACACAGTTTGATACCGTCCAGGAGCTGGTGGAGCATTATACAGGTCAGTGCAATACATGTACAGCTCACCCTTAACATACTGTGATTTCAAAATGCATGACAGTACTTTTCAAAGTTTTTTTTTTATATATAGATTGTCTATATTAAAGAATTTCCTCAGAAGGAAGCATTGTTTAGTGGCTCTGTATGTCAAGTCAAGTCACCTTTATTTATATAGCGCTTTTAACAATACAGATTGTGTCAAAGCAACTGAACAGCATTAATTAGGAAAATAGTGTCAATAATGCAAAATGACAATAGTAAACACAAATTTTTCAGTTAAAGACAGTTCATCATTGAATTCAGTGATGTCAACATTCAGCTCAGTTTAAATAATATCTTTGCAATCATGTCAACGATATCGCTGGAAATGAAGTGTCCCCAACTAAGCAAGCCAGAGGCGACAGCGGCAAGGAACCAAAACTCCATCGGTGACAGAATGGAGAAAAAACCTTGGGAGAAACCAGGCTCAGTCGGGGGGCCAGTTCTCCTCTGACCAGACGAACCAGCAGTACGGAAAAATCAATTTAAGACGTAATAAAACAGACGATGAATAATATTAACAGCAATTATTATATGATGCAATCAAACTTATAGCAAAATGTGGTAGTTCTGTAAGTTGTTTCAGGGTTGCATCATCTGAGGTCCTCTGAGGGGTTGCATCATCTCTTCTCAGGTGTTCTAGATCCAGACTGAAGCTTGTGTAAATCCTAGTGCAAAAAACAGAGAAACAAATACAAACATAGTTAGCGTAGCTGCTGTTCCAACCAAGCAAAATTGATTTGTTTAACCCAAACTAAAGAATAATAATGTGCATTTGATTAGATATAACTTCATTAAAAGATTATGAGATGCATTATTTGAATGCTTGGCCAAAGAGATGTGTCTTTAATCTAGATTTAAACAGAGAGAGTGTGTCTGAACCCCGAACGTTATCAGGAAGGCTATTCCAGAGTTTGGGAGCCAAATGCGAAAAAGCTCTACCTCCTTTAGTGGACTTTGCTATCCTAGGTACTACCAAAAGTCCAGAATTTTGCGACCTTAGGGAGCGTGATGGATTGTAGCGTGGTAGAAGACTAGTTAGGTACGCAGGAGCTAACCCATTATGTATGTGGCGTGTTGGTATTTACTGCGAATAAAGTTATCAGCAGGTCAGTTTATCTTTGCCCATCTTCATTTCCTCTTTTGTTGCCCAAATTACTTCTCTGCTTCGGCTGAGTGCATAATTTTTATCAGTTCTGTTAGTGATGCCCCTACTCAGCCTGTCAGTCTGGCGCTATCAGCCTTTCCTTTCACTGTTATTGTTGAATCTAGTCACTCACACACCCCCACATGCACATATACTCTCTTGAATACAGAGGTTCTTCTCAGATAGACCACTTCAACTGTAAAACTAAAGTTGGGCCACCTACCACCCCAAATATGGGGCAAACCATTACCACAGAACAGTTACTTTCAGTTTTAAGCACTAAACAATTTTCCCTTAGTTTCTACTATACATATTGAAATTTACTAATCTAAATTTTTACCAATCTGCTGCTTTAATTGAAACGAACTGGAGTAGTGCTGATACCTAACTAATAAGTTTGACTGAAAACTAGCATACACTGATGTACACTACCGTTCAACTGTTTGTGATCAGTAAGACACTGAATTAAATAAAAGTGACAGTAAAGACATTTATGATGTTTTAAAATATTTCCATTTCAATTAAATGCTGTTCTTTTGACATTTCTGTTCATCCAATAATACTGAATTAGGTATTAGGCTGCACAACTGTTGCTTGAGGACCAAATTATCATATTCGAATTTCTGAAGGATCATGCGGCGCTGAAGACTGGAGTAATGATTCTGAAAATTCAGCCTTGCCATCACCAGAATAAATTTGATTTTAAAATATATTCAAATAAAAAACATATATTAAATTATAATAATATTTCACAATTTTACTGTATTTGTGACCAAATAAATGCAGCCTTGGTGAGCATGACAGGCTTCTTTCAAACTGTAGTAGACAGTAAAAACACTATCACAAATTGATGTTAACACAATAAGTGTTGATATGAGCTGATTAATCCATCTGGTCTTTAGACCATAGAATTATAATTGCTATACTATAAAATAATACTTTACATGATTTAACACCTTTAGCATAACTCAACCCAGTAACAGTCTGACATGCTGCTACAGCCACTGACTGTCAGTGATCTCTGTCGCCCTCTGCTGAGTGAATATGTATCATTCAGGTTTTTCATGCATATGTGTGCTTGAGTGCTGCTTTAATCTGATTTGGACAGCATTTTGTGTATTTATAAATGTTTGTTTTTTATATAGCCTGCTGTTTGTGTCTTCTTTGCATCTCTGTCTCCTCTCGTATCTATCTGTGTCTTTCTTTTCTCCGTACTCTGTTCTTTAGAGCGTGCAGCAGGGCTGTGCTGCCGTTTGATTGGCAGCTGTAGGCGGGGCATGCCTAAGCTGGCTGACCTGTCAGTGAAGACTAAGGATGTCTGGGAGATTCCCAGGGAATCACTTCAGCTCATTAAGAAACTGGGCAATGGCCAGTTTGGTGAAGTGTGGATGGGTAGGAACCACTAAAAGCATGGGAAGGAGGGAACAAAACTCGCACGCCTTGCCCATCCTGCCTGTGGTACAGAGCCTTGCAATTATATTACATTTTTTAAAGAACTAGTTCATCCAAAAATTACAATTCTGTCATCGTTTACAACGTTGCTCTCATGTCGTAACATGATTGACTTTATTTCTCCTGCGAAACACAAAAGATATTTTAAAGAATGTTGAAGGGGTGGGCAATATGACCAAAATCTTATATCTCGATATGAGTCATTTGATTTCACGGTAATGGTATATATCACAATATAGTTATTTTTGCTTTAAATATGGTCTTTATGATATCAAAATCTTTGATACCATAGCAATTTCATAATTCTTGTCACCAGTGTCAATATCACAAAAGAACTAATACTATCCTAAATTTAAGAAAAATTAACTCCAGCTCACTGAAGACAAGTAAACAGTCAGCGATTATGTAAGAATAAGAAACTAATTACAAGCAATTGGACAAAAAAACTACAGTAGAACAAATAAGTAAGAAATGCTACACACATTGCATAAAGTAATCAAATGCATAAAAACACTGCATATTCTTCACTGTATAAATTAAATATATTTCTTCTTATTAAAGTTACAAAAGTGATTTAGTCAAGAGCAGTGAGAGATTTTCTCCCTTTTGTTGTTTGATTAACATGAATGACAGACAGGAATATCAGACTGCTGTCACTTTAAGAGCTGCCTGGATCCAATATACTGTGTTACACATGTGTTTTCTTTCTTTTGTCTTTCATACAGCGTGCACATATAGCAAAATGAGTTCTCCCACTGCTGTTTGTGTTTTAACGGCTTAAAATAACTTGTTTTTTTTTTACATCAATTCCATGCAAACGATAAGTTGTTATGACCATGTAGCAACATCACGTGTGTAAAGCAGCAGAGATGATAGTCCAAAATCTCTTCAGGTTGACAAATTTCTACTGGTTAATCGTGTCTACCAGTATATCGCCCACCCCTAGAATTTTAGGGAAAAACTGAATTTTTTCATATTTGGTGAAATATCTCTCTAAATGATTATCTCGTTATAAGGCAATTATCCTGTGTTTATTTCTGTTGAAAAAATCTTTAAAAGTTTACAATAAAATGTTTTAGAAGACTTCCATTGTAGTAAACTGCGAAAAGAGATCCAAACTATTTTGCAAGGCACTGAAGATGAAAGATTGGAGGTCAGTGATATAACGTAAAGGCTGTGCTGTTTTTGTTCTCTCCCTCTGGTCCTTCTAACATTGCATGCCACCCTGTTTCCCTCCTTTTCCATCCCCCTCCCTCTTTCTCTCTTTCAACACCCTCAACAGGTAGTAATGATGGTTTATGTTGCTACTTGACTAAAGCCTGTCCAAATGCCACGCCCCAAACTATGGGTTTAGGGCGGGACGCCTGGGAGATCGCCCGGGAAACATTGCAGCTCAACAGGAAGTTGGGTCAGGGTTGTTTTGGCGACGTCTGGATGGGTGAGAGGGATACGACGATACCCAGTGTTGATCTCCATGTCTGCATTTGCTAATGCTACAGCCAGTGTTTCCAAAAGCGCACTGGCTTTCTTCGCCACTTTAGCATGTTTTCCTATGTCAATCAATCAATTTCAATCAATATGTTTTCTAAAATTTGGTCAATGCAGTCATAATGACAAGAGAATATGAAAAGGTTTGTGGGCCGTTCACAATGCTGAACATTCAAAATGCTGTGATTGACCCTGCTTTGCCAAGCATCAGTCTATGGTTCTGAACTGTCAACTAATCCCCAATATAGTGCAACGTCAGCCAAACCTCAATAGCATTTTAGCGCTGTGTCAGTGTTCATTGTGATATTAAAAATGCAACAGCACTTTCGGGGAAAAAAAAAAAAAGTTCAGCTCTTTCCCAGGAGCTGAGTGTTGTGTTGTCTGCAGCAATCCCAGCTTCCTGTTGCTTTGGTGTGTGGCCATATTCCATCTGTTTTTCTTTATCCCATTCTTTCGTCCCTTTTGTCCCTTGCCATGTTTAAATAGCTCTTCCAGCTGTGTCTCACACTATTTCAATGTGTAGGCATGTGGAATGGCACAACTAAAGTTGCAGTGAAGACCCTGAAGCCAGGCACCATGTCTCCAGAGGCCTTCCTGGATGAGGCCCAGATCATGAAGAGGCTCCGTCATGATAAACTGGTACAGCTGTATGCTGTGGTGTCTGAGGAGCCCATCTACATCATCACTGAGTTCATGAGTCAAGGTATGGACAGTTATAAGAATGTCGTCTGAGTGAATACAAAGCCAAAATGTTTATATGCATTAGCATTCAAAGGTTTGTGGTTGGTAAAATGTTTTAATGTTTTTGAAAGAAGTCTCATGCACATCAAGGCTGCATTTACTTGATCAAAAATACAGCGAAAACAGTAATTTTGTGAAATATTATTTCAATTTAAAATAACTATTTCTGTGATGGCAAAGCTGAATTTTTAGCAGTCATTACTCCAGTCTTCAGTGTCACATGATCCTTCAGAAATCATTCTAATATGCTGATTTGTGATTGAAGATACATTTCTTATTGTTATCCATGTTGAAAACAGTTTTGGATGCTTAATACTTTTGTGGGAACTGTGATGCATTTTTTCAGGGTTCTTTGATTAGTAGAAAGTTCAGAAGAACAGCATTTATTCGAAACGGAATTGTCTTTACTGTCACTTTTGATCAATTTAATGCAGAATAAAAGTATTTTAGGCTGCATTTACTTGATCAAAAATACAGCGAAAACAGTAATTTTGTGAAATATTATTTCAATTTAAAATAACTATTTCTGTGATGGCAAAGCTGAATTTTTAGCAGTCATTACTCCAGTCTTCAGTGTCACATGATCCTTCAGAAATCATTCTAATATGCTGATTTGCGATTGAAGATACATTTCTTATTGTTATCCATGTTGAAAACAGTTTTGGATGCTTAATACTTTTGTGGGAACTGTGATGCATTTTTTCAGGGTTCTTTGATTAGTAGAAAGTTCAGAAGAACAGCATTTATTCGAAACGGAATTGTCTTTACTGTCACTTTTGATCAATTTAATGCAGAATAAAAGTATTAAAAAAAAATGTACTGACCCCAAATTTTTGAATGATTATGTATGTTTCTGTATTATATAAATATTACAAAATAATTTACATTAATTAATTTATTTTATATAAAGGTATATGTACAATTTTTCATTGATGCTTTTGTGATTTAGGAAGCTTGTTGGACTTCTTGAAAGATGGAGATGGCAGAAATCTAAAATTGCCTCAACTTGTGGATATGGCAGCCCAGGTAAGGCTCCTCGCTCAACAAATATCTAGCAAAAATGTATTATCCATTACTGAGACAGTCCTTCAGAAGTGTTGTCACATGGTTAAGTTTGGAACCAAGAACCATTTCTTATTTAGAACAATTCCTGAACAAATTAATCTTGTAATATATCATAATCAAGGCCGTAGATATTCAGATCCTGGATCGATTAAGGATTCAGCCTGTAGGATTTATATTAGCATGAAATGTACACAACTGGTTATAAGAGAACCATGTACCATAGACATTCTGCACAGGGTCAATCACTCTAAAACCTTCAAACCATAGAAGACATAAGATGCCTCAAACAAATATGCCAATCCTTCAGATAAGCTCTAAGAAGCATCTTGAGAGCATGTCTTTATTAAAACTAATATCAATCTCCCTTTTTAAGTATAGTGATGAAAGTGCTTTTATTTCTTCTAGATTGCTGCAGGCATGGCCTATATTGAGCGGATGAACTACATCCACAGAGACCTGCGAGCTGCCAATATCCTGGTTGGAGACGGTCTGGTCTGTAAGATTGCAGACTTTGGGCTGGCTAGACTTATCGAGGACAATGAGTACACAGCTAGACAAGGTCATTCACAATCTATGACCCAAACTTGATCTTAATCTACTCAGCATATTTCTACAATCTGCCAGAGTTTCCTCCTTTATTTGATACTATCAAACGTTATTTATCTCTTCCTTGGCCTCTACTCGATTTCATTCCAGCTCATTTTGTTCTAATATTCATTTTACTGCACTACAGTTTTCATCTTTCATTACTCCATTTTGGACTGCTATGCTTTCTATTTGATCTGTAATTTTCATAAATCATGATTCAATGTGCTGAACAGATTGTCTTGATTCTCGTATTATAGGAGCAAAGTTTCCGATAAAGTGGACTGCCCCAGAGGCTGCTCTTTATGGTAAATTTACCATCAAATCAGATGTGTGGTCTTTTGGTATCCTGTTGACTGAGCTCATCACCAAGGGCAGAGTGCCTTACCCAGGTGTGTCTTCACTGAACCACTATGGCTACACTTTTATACACACTGTCTGTTTGCTCCTTTCTCTTGTATACAGATTAGGGCTGTGCAAAAAATCTGCGATTAGCAGTAAATCTCCATCACGTGCTTTCAGATGGAGCAGCATGCGCATGACAATGGCATTCGATTTTTTTGCACAGCCCTAATACAAATCAGATTGTCTTGATTCTCGTATTATAGGAGCAAAGTTTCCGATAAAGTGGACTGCCCCAGAGGCTGCTCTTTATGGTAAATTTACCATCAAATCAGATGTGTGGTCTTTTGGTATCCTGTTGACTGAGCTCATCACCAAGGGCAGAGTGCCTTACCCAGGTGTGTCTTCACTGAACCACTATGGCTACACTTTTATACACACTGTCTCTTTGCTCCTTTCTCTTGTATACAGATTAGGGCTGTGCAAAAAATCTGTGATTAGCAGTAAATCTCCATCACGTGCTTTCAGATGGAGCAGCATGCGCATGACAATGGCATTCGATTTTTTTGCACAGCCCTAATACAAATATAAACTTTTTATATGTCATTTTTATAGTTTACATAAAACATTAGCATTTTAAGTGTTTTTAATTAAAAAATAATAATATTAATATTTAGTTCGACTTATAGACAGTGACAGTCAACATTTTCTGAAGGTTAAGCACATTGTTTGAAAGCACTTTCATTTGTTGAATTATAGAAAAAAGGGTTATTTGTTTTTTTTCCCCTATTCATGTGGATCACCTGTTGCTGCACAAATGTTTATTTTAGTTTCTGTATGTATGAATTTGTGTAGGGATGAACAACAGAGAGGTTCTGGAGCAGGTGGAGCGTGGATATCGAATGCCGTGTCCGCAGGGCTGCCCGGCATCTCTGCATGAGTTGATGCTGCAGTGCTGGCGGAAGGATCCTGACGAGAGGCACACCTTTGAGTACCTGCAGAGCTTCCTGGAGGACTACTTTACTGCTACTGAACCCCAGTACCAGCCTGGAGAAAACCTGTGATAGACGCATATACACTTAAGTGCATTAGTTCAATATATTCTTCAGGAAAGATGCAATTGCCTTTACTTTCTATCACAATACCTCCATAAACTGATTTTGATCCATGGCCCTGCAATCACAAGCTCCATCTGTACATGCTTTAGTGCAATTCCTCATTCTGTGCTTCAAACTGAAAAAAACTTTCCAAGATACTGCTCTCAAACTGCAAGATTGGGTCACTTTATAAGTCTGAAGTAATACAATGGTCAATGTTAATGTTGGTTCTTTAACTTAAAATACAACAGCACATATTAATACACCATATTAATGCTTCATCTCTCCATTAAAACAATAGCAATTAGTTACCTATTCAATTGTATTACTATATCCACCACTGTATTTGAATGTTCTGTCTCTTGTAGATTATTCAAGTCATTTCTAATAGGTGCCTAATGGAGCAAAATTTTGCTCTGATATACAGGTAGAACATAAGAATCTCTACTAGGCATGGATAATTGAGATGTTTTACAGGGTTATCTAATCGGTGGTATGTTTTGTGATTAATGTGATATACAGGTCTAAACTCCAATAACAGAGAAAGCTCTTCCAGCTCAAGAGCAAGGCCACATGAAAATTTTTTTTTTTTTTTACATATGATTCGTGCATTTTTGAATGGAACAATTCAGTCTTTCCTTTTTTAACTGGCAAAAAGTAAACAAAAATGAAATCTTGAAATAATAGTGTATAAGTCCCAATGCACAGCTAACCAGGATGTGCCTTGAAATGTCTTTATAGTCTTGAATTTGTTTCTCTAGGCCGTGTTCACTTAGCTAGTCATGTTAATACATGTTATTTTTGTTTAACTTTGAATCTAACAATCCTGTATTATCTTAGTAGAGAGCAGTTCTGTTGTATAATAGTGGGCTTTGTGCCTTTCAAGACAGTATTGACATTCAGAAAATACTTCCTTAAGAGCTGTCTTTTAAAATGAGAAGAAAACTACTGTTTTTTTTTATGGTTTCCTGCATTTTACACTGTATTTTACTTTTTACTTCATATCTCAATGATTTGGTTTATAATTTAAGTGGATATCAAAGCTGTGCCCTTATCCGGGGTCAATGATATTCTACAGGGATAGACTGTAACCCTGAACTGAAGAATGTGTATTACAGTTATGTAATGTTTGTGCCATTTTATTATACTGAGCTTACTGAACCCATGCGTCTTACATGTTTCTTTCACTCTGCATGCAAAACATACACTTTTGCAGGATGCTCTCACCTTTATTTATATAGCGCTTTATACAATAAAGCAGTTTCAGTAATGAACAGAATCATTGATTCAACAGGCAAATTCTAATTCTGCTGTAAAGAATCTCAAAGACAGAAAAACGCTCAATTGCTCGCGGCTGCATTCATATGCTCTCCACTTTACTGTCCACAAGATGGCAGAAGAACCGTAATGTGGAGACTTGGAGATGTGCAGGGTTTAGTATTGGTTTATTAATTATCCTGCTGGGGTTTGTAGTCATGATGGTACATTCTGTACCTGCACTGAGCTGGCACTTTGTTCTTGCTGCAGATTTGAGTTTTACGTTTATAAATTAAAAAGCTTGTTGCATCTACATTTTGCTGCAGCAGGGTAGCGTGTGTTGATGATTAATTTCTAGCACATTTCAGCATTTGTCCCCATTTATAAAAATCAGATGTTGTGGGAAAAAAAGGAATCTAGGTGGTGGAGCAGGTACTACACAGCTGTGTAGCTTCAGATATGCAAATTATTGTAGCTTGACTTTGTTTTGAGCTGAATTTCTTCTTGCAATCTGTGTTTTTAGATTTCAGGCTGTTTATTTCTCATTTAGAATACACATCTATTAAGTAAACACTTCTTCCCGAAGTGATTTAATTTTCTCTCTCTCTCTTTTTTGTATGAAATTTTCTTTTATTATTTGAACACTTTTTAAACGTCTACCCGTTTTATAGTGCGGTGCAAATTTTTTTTATTTTTCCAACATATGAAGCTCAATGTCCCTAACCTGTGTATGAAAATACTACTGGCATTGTGTATGTCTATATAATGCTATAATCAAAACAACAAAGGAGTTCTCTGAGGGCCCACCGGGTGCTATAGGCACAGCACAACTGAATACATCAATGCAATCAAATAAAACTGCAATTAGTCAACTGCAATATTATTAGGACAGCCAAATAATATAGATATACATTTCTCCAAGTCCAATTTTTTAATTGGTAAAGGGAATGTTGAAAGAACTTGGACCATGAAAAAAATTCGATGAAAATTTGATTACTGAAGAGTAGAGAAGAGACACGATTGGACTGTGATCTTTGACAATGTCTAGATTTCTAATAGATTCAGCTATTATATTAGTCACGGCCCACAGTTCTTATAAAGGACGTTATATATTCCATCATTATAGGACATCATTCAGTTTTTAAAGTGATAGTCCACCCAGAAATGAATCACCTCATGTTGTTCCAAACCTGTATGACTTTCTTTATTCCATGAGACACAATAGAATACATTGGGCATAATGTTAGGGACTGACAGCCTCAGTCACTGCTCGGTTTCATTGTACCTTTACAAAAAAAAAAAGTGAATGAATGACCGAGTCTGTCATTTTGCCGCCTTTTGTGTTCTATGGAAGAATGAAAGTCATACAGGTTTGAAACAACATGAGGCTGACGTGATTTTTGGGTGCATTGTTGCTTCAAAAACTTGAAGCAACATGACTACATCTTCACAGTCATGGGAGAGCACCTCTATGCAGTTTTAGGCTTTCTGAGTGAATGAATGAGTTCATATGCACTTTCTTAAAGGGGTGGTTCACTGTTTTTTTATAGGCTTGATTGTGTTTAAGGGGTGCAGTCTAACATGTGTTAATGCTTCGTTTAAAAAAAAAAAAAAACCGCATTATTTTTCACATAATTTACCTTTATTCCACACCGCTCTGTCCCTTCTCTGAGAAAAGGGCTGATCTTTTCCTGTTTTTATGAAGCTCCGCCCTCAGAAATAGGCGATGGGCTTTGATAGCTAGCCCAATGTGTTGTGATTGGCTAAACCGCCTCTAGTCCCGCCCCTCACCTCAGCGGCATGTGCTCAGGTTGTATTGTCGCTTATCAGTTTGAGCCCGATTGAGAAGCAGACGATGTTATTGAAGAGGATCATGCAGAACCTGTGCAAGCACGGCTTTTAATGGTGGGCCTATGTTCCTAGTTTTCTCTTCCTCTTCTCTAAAGCAGCACAGCATGGCCTCGCCCCCTTTGCTGTGGAGTTTATCTGGGTTTGTGATGTCACGAACCCGGGAAGTAACTCTTTGTAGTCTCTACCAGACGTTTTTGTAGGCATTAAACCGCCAGAATTTTAAAAGATGATATTTCCATTTGCATTGAACTTTCAGCTTGGTAACTTTGCAGATATTGTTTATGCTCAAACTACAGCAACTTTACACACTAACTAACGTTAAAAAAGTGAAATCGCAATCAACCACTCCTTTAAAGGGATAGCTCATCCAAAAACGAAAATTCTGTCATCATCATTACTCACCTTCGCTGTTTGGGTTTACCCAGATAATACAGGACAAAACAATACAAATAATTAAATTTCTTACCTAACACCCCCCTCCCCCATTTTTGTTTGCATAATTAAAAATGATATTAAGCATAAAGAAATTGCCTATGGGGTGTCATTATTTTTATGACATTTAAAGCACATATTTCCTCTAAATTCTTTTTTCTTAAAAAAAAAAAAAAAAACAGATGCTGAACAGCCTGTTTGGCGTCGCAAGACAGAAGAGGACCGAGATGACCAAAACCTCCGACATTCATACATAGTTGTTGTGTGTTTTTTTTCACACAGACACCTCTGCTTTTAGGATGTTGCATGTCACCGACCGTTCTGTGATCCAGTCGCGAGAAGCCTGATGAGCGCGTGAGGAGCGCGTGAGGAGCGCAGCACCAACAGCTGCAGCAGCGGAGCTCGGCGCCTCCCGGTGAGTGCGCGCGTCTGGCTTCACAGCCAAAATTTGCATAGTATTCCCCTGCGCCGCGCCGCATTTCACGAGGGTTTGTGTTTTCTATTGAAGGAATTTTTATTAACCTCATCGCTGCCATTCATTGGGCTCGCGATAGGTCACTCGCATTCACACACACACACACTCCATAGGTACATAGATTACGCTCACCTATATTCCGACATATATTACTAGCTGTAGATTGTCATGATTAAATATCACAGACACATACATTATTTTGTTGAATACAAGCGAGACTTTTTAATATAATAATTTATAAATAAGCTACACAAGCATATTCGTTCGTGTAGGTGTATGAAAGAAAATTTCCCGTTTGACACGCATATATTGTGAAACGGGAATGTGTCGCTGTTATACAGGACGAACATAAATGTAGTGCCCATTGACTATGGAATACTGATGAGGGATCATAAGTGGCTGTTGACTGACGGCATGTATGAGCGTCTGATGCGCTGGGTGATTATTATGGGGAGAAGACAGCAGCCTCGCGCTCGCCAGTGACTGCACTTTTGATTAGTCTGGCTAATTATTCTCTGTCTGTCAATTTTTTAAATTTCAAAGTACTTTATTGGCATGGTTGTTTAGCATACAATGCCAACGCATCAATACACAAAAGAAAAAATTGACAGAATATATATATATGAATTGTAATAAAGTGCCAGTCATTTTAATAAAGCCTAGATTTTAATATACAGTATAGACTAAACAAATAATCATTTTATTAATTATGCAGCCATATCATGACATGCCAATTAAGTATGTTTTTAGACTAATGTCCTCTGCTGTTTGATAGTGGGCAATGATGAGCAATGCAGAGGCGCGTTGGCGCAAGTCTTTCGGCTCTCGCTGTGAGCGCGACGGTGGCGCGAAGATGTTTATGTTGTGACAGGCGCGATTATTAACGTAACAAAACACGCGCATTGCTCTGTCCCAAACACGCACATGGTGACATTACGGAAACGCGGATATTCCTAAAGACAAGGGAATGCATTACTACATATAGTTTCCTTAGCTATATGGTGCGTCATCGTGGAGACTGACGGGTAATGAGGTAAACTCACGCGTGAGGACGTGAAGTTCTCAATGAAATTATATGAAAGTGTATGTTTATATATAGAGCAGTGACATAGGCTATGTTAGTTAGCAAATGTGTTAATATTGTGTCTAAAGGGAAACACTAGGTTGAATAGGGAGTGGGGGACTGTTTGTGTATGTGTTACTGTGTCCACCTGTCAGAGAGTGTTGGCTAGTCTTATAGATCTGGTCTCCATGGCAACCTTTATTCTGTAAAGGAAGCTTGGTTTCCCACAACAGCTGGAAACCTCTGATTGGCAGAGCTGAGAGACATAGCATTGGCTCAAGCTGACCTTGGCCACAGCTAGTATATTCTACACTGCACATACTTAGCACGAAAACACAGCTTCGTTCTCTTCCATCTACTTTTTCATTCCCTGCTGGCTGGCTGGAGCTGAGATTTTCACCTCTGACCTCGGTTCCTCAGTCTAGGGAGGAAGGGGGAGGCATTCGGTTGCAGGCTGCTAAGTTTATCCGCATCGTGTGTGTGTGTGTGTGTGTGTGTGTGTGTGTGTGTGAGACAAAAAGACACAGAGAACTTGTGAGCGAGTGAGTTGATGGAGTTGGTGCGAGAGAAGGTGAGAGTGAGTATCTAGGGGTTCTGTATACCTGGCTGGTTTCTGTCTCAGTAACAAGCCAACTCTAATAAGAGACAGAACCAGCTCAATTATTAAAGAGTGAGAAAGAAAGGGAGGGGAGAAAAAACAAGGGAGAGAAGAGAAGCAGCGGTAGACTGAGAAACACATATACATCACATAAACAACAGCCTATGCATGCTGTGAGATACACAGACAGCACATTGCATACACGACTAAAGCTCATACCGGTTGCATCTTTACATTTTCCAGTTTTAAAACTCATCCTTTAGGAGCTTTCATGGAAGCCTACGGTTTTGAATGAATTATATATAATTTACTGAATTGTTATTGTGAGAAAAATAAAGCAACTCGTGCATTTTTACATTCATGATATTGTTGCCATAGACTGAGAGAGAGTATGATACAGTATGTTGCACATATATGAATTTGTATGCATTCTTTCCTGACATATGTCGTTTTCTCTCTTGCTTTCTCTATTCTTCCTTTCTCTCTCTCTCTGGCTCTTCCTTTCTCTCTTTCAGGTAACAAACTGCCTGGCTAAAGATTGCCATGGAAACATGCAGTTTGAGAGTGAGATGAGAAATGATTGAGAGAATCAATGTCTAAGGTAAGTGTGGGTTTTCATTCCATACATCATTCAGGTCACATAGGACAGCCTGTTCAAGTATGCTTATTGTTTTCAACTATGTAGCTGAAGCACTACATGAATGAAGGCTCTGATTTAACATGGTTTTTTGTATATGTTCATGTGCTTTCATTAAGAAAAGTGAACGAGGCATGTTTGAGACCTGAGCTTTTTCTTCAGGGTTTAAAAACAAAAATTTTATACTTTGTGTTCCTTTTGGCACGATTTTAAGACATAATAGACTTCACATTTCAAATTTTGCCAATCACAATCAATTTTTACAGTAGTTTGTGAATTTTTACTCTATTCAGCTACATTTTAGTGAAACTGTATATATTTCGTAAAAAGTATAATAGTGATGAATTTTTTAACAATACTTCAGTGCTATCGGAAATATGGTGATAAGTCTTGCATCACAGAAGCAAAATCTTTCAGTTGTCTTTCAATCTAAGATTTTAGGAGAACAGAGCATACTCCAGCTGGAGTATAAAATATATTTTTCCAAATTTAAATGATTTAAAATGATTATTCTTAAAGATTACCCACTTGTATATGAGCATATGTAAACGGGGTCTGTTTTGTAAATATGCCTGCAGTATAGTGCAGTATATAAATTTATAGACCGCTATTTGCAGGTTGTGAAAGTATATCAGTATAGTTACGATACATTTTTGTGAATTTGATCATTTTTGGTAGCTGTGTTTTTAATGACACTTTGAATAAACAAAAATTCTCTCTTTTTTTATATTTCATAATATCATCAAGTTTGATAAAAACTTGCTTGTTTTTTGTTTTTGTATGATTTATTTATAAAATTTTCAAAACAACAAAAAACACAAAAAAGGAAAAAATTGATAAATAAAATCAGATAAGAAAATAAATAAATAATAATAATAATACAAAAATATCACATACATACCTTCACCCAACCCACAGGTTGAGAATTTGTTAACAGGCAAGTCATTCATGACAAACTCCATGTCACTAATGGGTTAAAATGTATCGTCATTGTTCTATAGTTATAAAACATGTTGCAGGTGTCACATTGTTACCATTAATGCATTATAATTTATGATAGATTCAATTATTATAAATATAATAAATTCACCTCAGTGGTACAAACAAAAACAGCCACAAAGTTATAAATGTGCAGTAGGCTAAATCTTGAGGAGGACAGAATATTCTTGAGAATCAAATTAATCAGTTCAGGCTTCAACATCATGCATAAAACTGTCCTCAACCTGCTCAGGGGTCCACAGATCATCAATCCCACCTACTCAGTTCCCCATTTACAGTACTCTGCAGCACTGTATCATTCTTGTGATTTTAAGGCATGGTGCTCTTTTAATGAAATCATAATTAAAACTGGTCCCAATGCTAAATTTACATCAGTGACCTGAGCTTTCCCACACACGACTGTGGGTGTTGTTGTGTCAAGCAGCAAGCTTCGAACACCTGTTTGTCCCCCAGGATACTCTTGTAACGCTAGAGACTCAATTTGCTGACCCTAATTGAATTATGCATACAGAAGATAGATAGACAGACAGACAGACAGACAGACAGACAGACATATAGATAGATAGATAGATAGATAGATAGATAGATAGATAGATGGCTGAGAATAAAATAAACTAATTTACAAAAGAAGTATTAATATTAATACAATGTATGAAACTGTGTGATTGAAAAATCATTAAAACAGAATATAAATGCAGTCCCGAGTGATTGATCAAATGTCTATCTCTCTATCCATCCTGTCTCTTTCTGTCTAATCTTTCTTTCTTTTTCCTATCTCTCCATCTCCTGTCTTTTCCTCACCTTCAGACTGTTTCAGACTCTCTCACCCTCCCCCTGTTTCTGCTGTTCTATCTCTATCTCTCTCTTGCTCTCTCTCTCTCTCTCTCTCTCTCTCTGTCTGCTGGAAGTTAATGAGCCCAGCTCCCCCTGGGGAACACACACTTCCTCTGCTAGAGACAGAGGAGAGTGAGCGAGTGAGATTACACCGTGCAGAGAGAGAGTGAGCGAGAGAAAGACATAGCAGAAAGTGAGAGATGGTGGGGAAGAGGAGGGGTACTATGGGGAGATAAGGGAGGAAGGAGAAAGAGCGAGCAAGAGAGAGGGAGAAAGAGATAAAGAAACAGAAGAAAGTGAGAGAGTGGGGGAAGAGCAGAGGTACTGAAGGCTGATAAGGGAGGAGAGAGAGAGAGAGAGAGAGAGAGAGAGAGAGAGAGTAGGAGGGAGTAGAATTTTCTGGATATGATGATAGAGGGAGTGTACAGCAGAAAGATGGATGAGTGCACTACACACTCCCATCCTGAATGAGAAGGAGAGATTTAGACCATGGAAACAGGGATAGCGAGCGAGCGAGAGAATGGGCTGTGCAGGCTAAAAAGAAACAGATGCTTTTGAATAAAGCCCCTGTGAGAGAGAGACTGTGAGTGAGAGAACACATGAAAAAGTCAAGGGAATATCTGCATATGTGCATACTAGTGTGCGAGAGAGCTCGTATGTGTATTTTTTGAAGCAGGTCTTAACATGCTGTCAGTGTCTAGAGTTGGAATGTGCACAAGGCGGCCATTGTTGTTTAAACAGCCAGCCAGCAGCCCTTCTCCTTGGCAACGGGTTCTGCAGCAGCGTCTCCCACAGCAACAGTGGAACAGGGGTGCTGGGGGGGGGGAGTCAGGAAGTCAGGGCCGCAGTGGAGAGGACCCTCTACAAAACACTGGCCTCAAGGTCTAAACTCAATATGTGTGAGTGTGTGTGCCGTGCACCCATATGTCTGTATGTGTAGGGTGTGTGTGTGTTCGTAAGAGCCGGCGGGCAAGAGAGCGGCTGTGCATTAGACACAATCCAGAGAGGGATAGGAGGAGGTGGGTTAGAGAGGTACGCCAAAGCGGCCAGGTTTGTGTGCAGAGAGACACACACTGGCTGAAATGACGAGCTGATTGGTTGATGAGCTGTTTACTGAATATCAGGCGGAAAGGGGAGATTAGGGCATGGATAAACACAACGTGAGAAACAGATAAATATGAGTTGGATTATGAGAGGTGTGGATGGAGTGAGTGGACAGAGACAGGTATCTGAGAAGAGGTCAAGGTTTTGCTGCTTGGCCCCTGCTGGTAGATGTTATACACCAGCTGGTTATAAAGGAATATTTCTCTACTGGCTGCTATACAGAATTAGCCATGTATGCTGACAAAATACATTTTGTCAAACAACATGTAAATCATTAATATTTGATTAGATAACATTAGATGTTTTACTAGTGCCCAATTCTTTCTGAAGGGCTCTAAAAAGCATATTTTTCACAAGAATAATTGTGAATAGGTGAGCAATTGGCATTGAGATGAGATGTTAAAAGCAGTACTCTCGGTAATATGGACCTACTTGATTTTATAAAGATGTTTTCTTACATTTAAATAAATGTTTTAAAACATTAAAAAAAAACTGAATGAATTAGATTGGTCTCAGGACATGTTTTTTTTATTAGTTTAAACAGCAGGAAATTCATACATTATTTTGAATATTAAAAAAGTAGTTATTTTTAAATTGGATGCAAATCCAAACTTGGACAGGGAAAGCGATTTCTGCGTCAAACACTGCGGTAAATCAAAATAGCTCCTAAGGCAAGTTCATATCAAAACCAGAGCAAGTTTCTTTATAGTGACCAAACATAAATATGCACAGTTCAAGTGCACACATTCCATCGCTTCTTCTTCAAATTAAAAATATTTATTAATAATACTGGCGCTGTTTATGTATATGTATATATAATATATGACATTTATTAACTGATTTGCACTTTATGACACATCTGTCAGACTTTAATCAATCAAAATAATTTACATTCATATTAGCGCTGGGCAATGATTAATCGCGATTAATCACATCCAAAATAAATGTTTTTGTTTACATAATATATGTGTACCGTGTATATTTATTATGTATATATAAAGACACAAACATACAGCATATATTTTGAAAATATTTACATGTATATATTTATATTCATGTAAATTATATAATATATAAATATATTTAAAGTGTCCCTATTATGCCATTTTTAAGGTTGCTAATATTGTTTTATGAGTCTCCTAAAACTCCGTTAGTTTTCTCAAAAAATAGATTTAATTTGACCTCAATGACTGAATGAAATGATTCGTAAACGACTCTCTCTAAACCCCTCCTTTCCGTGAGCCCTCACTGCTGTGATTGTTCAGATGGCGCAGTCCTTTGTGATTGGTCCAGAGCCGTAGAGAGATTGACTTTGGATTGGTCTACCGCGTGCAGTGCGTGACGGAAACAAAACGCCCATTGCCATGACCGAATGACAGCCCTAGAGACTTGTCAATACATAGAAAAGATGGTATCGATTGTACCTTACCAATTCGAGTCGGAGTCTGATGTTGAAACGGTTGAACTGGCTGGTCAACAAGAGACTGATTCGCAAGCACGACTGGAGCAGGACGTTTCTCAGTGGTAAGTGTCAAGTGTTAACAAGTTTGTGGTAATTATAAAATGTGATAAAACAAAGTTACTCTCACAGCGTAGGATACAGCGTTTTCTCGACATGATGTTAACTACACGGAAATGTTACTGTTTGTGGGCGCCTGGGCTGGCAAGTTGGCGACGTAGAATGTGGGCGGACATTATACAAATGTGTTACTTTATGACGTAGAGCCGTAATAGAATAAGATTTGAATTCCTGATGACTCGTTTAGGCGATTGCGAGCCGACTCTTTTTTTTGATAGACAATAACTTTATTTATCGTGCACTGTCGGCTTCACAACTTTGCAGATAGTTTATGTTCATATACAGCTACATGACACACTGCATGAAAGGTAATATTCGAAAAGGCATAATAGGGGCACTTTAATATATAAACATAACATATTTTTCTTAAATATATACATGCATGTGTGTGTAATGTATTTATATATACATAATAATTATACACAGTACACACACATATATTATATACCTTTGTAAAAAGGTGCAAATGATACTTAATGTATCAATTAATAAGGCTAAGTTTGATACTTGCACGTCTGTCTGAAAGAGAGTCCTGATGCAATCTGAAGGCTCAAGTTGATCTTTGCTGAAGTTGGTTGATGAAAAAGAACCAGTTTGAGTCAGAGGATCTTGAAGTGGAAAGACTAGCCCGAAGCCTGGCACAAGATTAGGTTGGGTTCTTGAGGACTCTTAGCTCTGCAACTTGCCCTGGAGTTTCTGCATCTGAAAACTTCTCAGTTTAATTCTGATCTTGTGATCTTTTAAACTGTGAGGATGTCCCACCCTTCAGGAGGCAAGTGAGCCAATGAGAAAGTGTAACTTCTGAGGGAAAGTTTACGGTAACACTTTATTTCGATAGTCCACTTTAGACATTCTATTAACAGTAAGTAACTTTGCAACTACATGTCAACTAGCAGTTAGTAGAGTATTAGTAGACTGTCTGCTTAATATCTTCTAACACTTTCTTTGTCAACTTATTCTACTAACCCTAAACCTACCCTGTCTACTCTGAGAGTTAGTAGACATGCAGTTGCAAATGAATGAGAATTAGTTTACATGTAGTTGACATGTAGTTACAAAGACACTTATAGTTAGTAGAATGTCTAAAGTGGACTATCGAAATAAAGTGTAACCAAGTTTACGACCCTTTGTCCTCAGGCATATGTTTTGCATATGGACTTTGATTGGATGTTGATGAAGAAACTATTAAAGATTCTGGTAACACTAATATCTTCCATAGGTTTCAGCATATAATATAAATGAACATTTAGACCATTAAAAATGCAGCCGAAAGATACCAAACATGGCATACCTGTGATCTCTGTTAACAATAGTATGCAATTCTAAAATGTTCATTTAAAAGAGTTTGTATCAATATATAAGCAAAACACTATAAGAGGAAAAATTATGAGATGGGGAAAATTGGGTACATGTCCCTACATTTCTCAAGTGGTTATAGCTAGAAGGAGATAGATATAATTAGGATGGACTGTATAGTACAAGTTTACATTTGTCTGAATTTACAGTGAAAACTCTACATTTCTTTGAGTTGTAAAACAATCTTATCTTGATTTGTGTCTTTGTTACCATGGTAACCAGAGGCCTGGTTCTCTCTACCACATGTTTTGCTTGTTGGGGAGGGGTATTGTCCACTATTTATATATATATATATATATATATATATATATGTGTGTGTGCTGTCAATCGATTAAGAAAGTAAACTAATTAAACCCACATTTTTTTCTGAAATTAATTGTGATTAATTATCGCAAGTAATCCCACCTAACATTAACGTTTTTAAATATACTTTTATGTTGCAATAATTTCATATTTCAATCTTCAAATGAATGTACAAACAACATGAATACAGTATATTTTAAATATTTGTTTTATGGCATCTTTTTTTAATGACTGAATGTGAGTATCAATGATACCAATACTGATGTCTCTATAAAATTGTTTTCCCCCTAATATTTACCATTGACTATAGCCATTCAACAGTGCAGTATAATTGAGAGCTATCAATTTGACCATTTATTAGACTTTAAAAAATAACTTCTAATTTAAGTTCAATCTTCACATAAACCCATTATAATAATTGCCATATTTTATACCTGTGATCTCTGTTAACAATAGTATGCAATTCTAAAATGTTCATTTAAAAGAGTTTGTATCAATATATAAGCAAAACACTATAAGAGGAAAAATTATGAGATGGGGAAAATTGGGTACATGTCCCTACATTTCTCAAGTGGTTATAGCTAGAAGGAGATAGATATAATTAGGATGGACTGTATAGTACAAGTTTACATTTGTCTGAATTTACAGTGAAAACTCTACATTTCTTTGAGTTGTAAAACAATCTTATCTTGATTTGTGTCTTTGTTACCATGGTAACCAGAGGCCTGGTTCTCTCTACCACATGTTTTGCTTGTTGGGGAGGGGTATTGTCCACTATTTGTTAAATATAACATATACTCATGTGTTTGATCCACCTCATTCATTACAATTATGTAAACAAAAACTTTTATTTTGAATGTGATTAATCGTGATTAACCCTTCAGCAGAAATATACAGAAATTGAATAAAGTTATCAAACACTAAATTCTAAATTAAATATAGATGAATCCTAAAAGCTATAAAAGTTATTTAATTTTCTTCCTTTATTTTTTCTTTAATTGACAGACATCACAGCAGCAGGGTTATTAGGTTATTTGGCTGCTATTTATTTAAGAGCTGCCACTGCTGAACGTAACATGGATCTGAGACGCATTGTATTTTCTCATGATAGTCTCTAATGAAAGAGGTTTGAGAGTTTTTTTGTCATTGGATCATAATAAAAAAATACAGAGCATCCTCATCTTTTTGTCTTTGTCTCTACTCACATTGTAATGTTCATTCATCTCTATCCACCTTATTTTTCAACACTGAAGTAAACCATTTCCTGTAAATGTGCAAGACTTCCAATTCATTAGCTGCTACACTCAAAAAATCTGTAAAAAATAGGGCACAGTGTACTGCATTAATACAAATTTTGTGTTTAGATTTTTTTACGTTTTACATGTATTTTGAATTTTGCACTGCATTGCGTTGTGTTTCATAGTTTTGCTTTAAACGGAAATGTCTGTAAAATGAATAAATAATGACTTGGCAGAAAATTACCAGTACATTCCTTTTTTTATGGTGTTGGTAAATAACTAGAATAATAAAGTTCAGTAAACACTAAAACTATTTGTGCTACAAACCAGTCTGCTTATGGTCATGATAATAAAACAATAATAAAATAATATGACAAAAAATACTAATTTGCAATATCCAGCAGTTTAATGGACTGGTTTTGTATAGCTAAAATAACTGAATGTGGCTGACACTGGAAGTGTCAAGTTAAGTTAAAATGCCCATTCCTGCTGTTTCGTTAAAAATAAGGAGGATATTGAGTGTTTTGTAGTGTTGTTTCTATTCTCCTACCTTTTACACAGCTTTCCATTCCTGTTTTCTTCAGCATTTCATTCAGACGTGAAGTGTGAGTGACTAGTGCTAAAATTAAGGTACGCCATGTGCGGTTTCATCTGCACATGGTGTACATAGAACAGGAATGCCCTTGTATAATTTCTGGTACCTGATTTAGCTGTTTAGTACTCAACTAGACTAAATGACCACAGTGCACATCCCTAGTATGTGTACCAAATGCTCTGTCTCACTCATTCCTTCTGCCTCTCACTTATAGCTGCTCTTGGATGGCTTTTCCCAGCTGGTGCTGTGGTCATATGACCAAGCAGAGGGGCGGGAGGTCAGGATAGTGTAGTCTCTGCTCCTCTTAAAATAACCTATAGACAAGCGCAAGAAAATAAGGAAAGCAAAAAGTAACAAGAAAAGACAATGAGTAGAAGTAAGATAGGTGCGTGTATGTGGCTTGTGTGTTTTTGGTTGGGCTGAGTGTTGAATGCAGTCTCTGATGATGAAGATTATAAGGAATTTCCTGCAGCTGGGGACAAGAGAGAGCGTTCAAGTAATAGAAAGTGAAAGAGAAAGCGGGCGTGAGTGAGAAAGGTAGAGAGGGGTGGGGAGGAGGGAATGAGGGGTTACAGAGAGGGAAGATGAAGAGATGCGAGAGATATTAAGAATGCAGATGAGAAGGAAGAAGAAGAGAGTAGAGGAATGATGGAGTCATTGAAAGCAAATGAGGGAAACCAGAAGAAAGACAGTGAGCTGCCTGTAGGAAGCATTTAAAGGCATGAACACAACTTAATTATGCTCCTCCTGTTATACCTCTCTTCGGCCGAATTCTAAGGCAGCATCACACGTATGCCCATTTGAGAAGAAAATCCCAGAATGCACTGTGATGAGTTTTGTAAAAAATTATGTCAAAAACTCATAGAAATGTTGTTCAAAAATCTACATAAAATTCATTGGATACTAATAAAGATTTTTCAAAATAAATTAATACTTCTATTTAGCAATGATGCATTAAAATGATTAAAAGTGACAGTAATCTACATTTGTAGTACTACAAATGATTTCTGTTTCAAATAAGTGCTGTTCTTTTAAACTTTCTATTCATCAAAAATCCTGAAAATAATGTGGTATGGTTTCCAAAACTATTTCTGTTTTCAACATTGATAATAGAAAGAAATGTTTCTTAAGCACCAAAATCAGCAGAATGGTTTCTAAATGATCACGTGACACTGAATACTGGAGTAATGATGTTGAAAATTCAGCTATGCCATCACAGGAATAAATTACATTCTCAAATATATTAAAATAAAAATTAGTTATATTAATTTGTAATATTTCACAATATAACTGTTTTTACTTTACTTTTTATTTACTTAAATTAAGCCTTGGTGAGCATAAGAGACTTTTTTCAAAAACATTATATCTTACTAACCACAAACTTTTGAATGCCATTGTATATTTATGGGTAGTAGAGTATTGTGTTTTTTTTATACACTTTTATTGAACTGAGAGTCGCTTTTATGCACTTAACATGCAGAACACTATTTATGACACATGTTCCTGCCTAGTTGGGCTTTCCAAATCAATTACTTCTGACATGGGTTTTTAAATGATAAAATGTAAGAAAGACTACAAGATTACAAAATATATTGTTTGGCAAAGTTTGCATTAACTTAAGACAATAACACATTTATTTTACACACACTTTATGTGTCATTCACACACCTATACATACTTTCTCTTCTTTCTCTTATAATATCATTATTATTGTTTTGCTCCTGTATACCTGTATTTTAGGAACACATGGTGATCATCATGTTTTGAGGTTTGTGGTACTAAAAAGTTAGTAAACCCCTGACTTATGAGGTTCCAGTTAGGATGCTGACTATGTAGGCACTAAGGCAGCTGACTAGGTTTTGGAACAGAGCTATTGTGTATGTGTGTGTGTGTGTGATGACAGCTGTGTTTCTGCAGAGTGTCACTGGAGTGTCTCTGTGGATCTTATGACCCACTTCTACCTCTCCCTTACTCTAACTCTCTCTCTCTCTCTCTCTCTCTCTCTTTCATTCCCCTTCTCCATTCTGCCCCCACCCCTCTCTTTCTTTCTCTCTCTCCCCACTCTAAGCTTTCTCCTACATTCTCTCTCACCCTGTCTTGCTCTAACTTTCTCTGTTTCTCTCTCTCTCTTTCTCTGTCACTCGCCCTCACACACTGTCGGGGCTGCTGCCTGTATCTTAGCAACAACTGCACTCTCATTTGAACTGAGTGAGTGCTTTTCCCTAACACCCACTGACACACAGACACACACTTGTGTAAACACACACACACACACACACACACACACACAAGCACTCCTTTGCACTTCTGTAAACATATACACATCCCAGCACAAACACTTGTGCAAAAATACTTGCACATCACACTCAAAAAAAACAAAAACAAGTTGGATGTGAGATACAGACCAGACAATGCATGGGTGTGTTTGAGCATGTGTCCTTGTTTCAAAGAGTTTTTGGAGTACTTCCAATCACTGCATCATTCAGGTTTTGTTGTACCTATATGTAGGGGTGGGCGATATGACCAAAATCTTGCACGATATGATTAATTTTATATCTCGATAACGATATATATCATGATATAGTTATTTTCTTTTAAAAAGGTTTTTATGATATTAAAATCTTTAATACCATAGAATTTTCATAATCCTTGTCACCAATGTCAACATCAAACTAATACAAGCCTAAAAAGAGACAAAAAAAACCTCAAGCTCACTGAAGATAAATAAACAGTCAGTGATGAAATAAGGATAAGAAACTAATTGCAATCAATAGGACAAAAAACTACTATGAATAAGAAACGCTACATACATTGTGTAAATTAATTAGTCTTCACTGTGTTAATTATATCTATCTATCTATCGATAGATAGATAGATAGATATAATTAACATGTGAATTAGATTCTATACATATATATAAATATATCATTATTATTATTAGTTTTCTTATTAAAGTTGCAAAAGTGATTTAGGCAAGAGCAGTGAGATATTTTCTCTCCCTGTTTGATTAATATGAATGGCAGACAGGACGAATATTGGACAGCTTCCCCTTTAAGACCGAAGTCCAGATCCAATATACTGTTACATATGCGTTTTCTTTTTCAGCTGTTTACTCTCTCTTAAGACCTAAATCACTGTGTTCATGAGGATACTTGCAAAGACGGGGATTCTGACGCATAAGTGTGTTTATGTAATCGTTCAAAGCCAATAAAGCGGCAAAAAAAATGCGCGCTCCTCTCACACAGAAGCAGAGACGGCGCATGCATATAACTCTGTTGTTTGTGTTTCAATGGCTTAAAATCGGTTGTTTTAAAACTGCAGTGCTTAAAAACGTGTGTCCATGCTACAGCTGTAGTCCCTCGTTTAGGAACGAGCTCCTCCTTTTGTCCTGGCTGGTCGTTCTTCACCTGGGTCTGTCTCCGATTCACGCCCCGTGGTGGCGTGTAAAGATCGCAGTCATCCAAATGATGAAAAAGTATTACCGTAAACAGTGTATTTTGCAACACCACAGAATAAACGATAGAGCATAAAATGAAATGATAGACTTTTTATTTCGTCCATCCGATATATATCGTCATATCGCACAGCCCTACCTATAGGCCATAATTAATTTCATGTAGTTCAGAGGAGAACAAGATCACTTGCACTATGTTTAGGATGTTTATTTATTTATTTATATAATTTTCTATTGTTTACATGTTGCTTATGAGTTATTTCCCCTAAGTCTGATGTAACTGACTTTCTGCACATCATTTAGGTGGGCATCAATGTAGACTTTCATGTCTGTCATTGGACAGTGAATCTAAGGCATATGTGTGATTGGCTAAATGTTACCAGCTGTTTGGATACCCTGGGGAGGATTCCAGCAGTTAAAAGGATTGGAGCAACGGAGAAAGAGACAAAACGTGTGTGGAGAATTGAAAAAGCATAAAAGTGGAGGAAGGCAAAGAGAGGAAGCTGCAGTAAGAGAAGTCAAATACATTCTAATTCAAATACAAAAGAGCTTAAAACTACACAAAGGGGTTAAGGGATGGATTTTCTCAGAGGAGGCAAGGGAGGCACACCACACAACATTGGAAAATGAAAAGTATATAATTAATAGCTAGTACAAAAAAGCAAAAAAAAATCTGAGATCAAATTGTGTGTAAACCACTCATCTTTTTGAAGTTACAATGTCCAAAAGCGACATCAGCGGATAATGTTTCACAGTAAGGCACGGTCACTTTTGTTTCCCTTTAAGCTCGTTGTTAACAGAGGATTTGTTGATTATTAGGGTGAAAAGATTGTGATTATTATAAAATGTTACTTATAATAATAGTTAGGCAGTAGAAAAAAAACAAAAAAAAATTTAGGGATCATCAATATTAAAATCCTGGCCGATAATGTGTTTAATGATAAATTATAAAAAAAACAGTAATTTTAAAATGATTTTAGGCATCCCAACATGTATGAAACAGTATATAAAATGGATATTCATTTTGAGATGTGGTAAAAATGGCATCTAACAGTGTTATTAAAGGGGTCATATGATGTTTTTAAAAAGAACATTATTTTGTGTATTTGGTGTAATGAAATGTGTTTATGCGGTTTAAGGTTCAAAAAACGCATTATTTTCCACATACTGTACATTATTGTTTCTCCTCTATGCCCCGCCTTTCTGTAAACGCATTTTTACAAAGCTCATCGGTCTGAAAAGTGAGGTGTACTCTGCTTGGCCAGCTATCCAGTGCATTGTGATTGGCCGAATACCTCAAGTGTGTGACGGAAATGTTACGCCCCTTACCATACTGTAATGCCCTGTCCTGCCGGAGCGATGAGACAAAAACATTAAAACCCATTATAAACGAGGCATTTGTTGCATCCAGTGGGGACATAATTACGGATTATAATGACTTATACTGTCTTTTTACGCGTTGCATTGCATCGCGCCGCGTAAACATAAAACCATGTCTGCATTTATGATCGGAGAACTGACAAACTACAAACGCTACTCTACACTACTCAAAACTTGTGTTTGAAACGTCAGTGGCAAATTCTTTAAATATAAAAAACGTACTTGCAGTCTGTGAATCAGAACAGCCGGCATTGTAGTCTACTCTACCAGGATCAGGAAACAGTCCTCCATAAAATGCGCTGGACACATCTGATTATTTGGGTTGAACTGTTCTGGAACAGTGTTGTAAATACAACTTAACCACTGATTTCTAGTTGTGTCCTCTTTTGGAAGGCCAAAAGTAGTTTCGCTTTCACAATGAAACACAGCATCACACACGACGGGCTAGAGTGAGCAGAGGCCGGCTTGAGTGAGCGGCGGCGGGCGGGCTTGCGGCAACCACATGTGACGACCCCGGGCTGGACTCCGCTTCGTCCACGGTGAAAGCCAATCTGGCAATCCACAGCCCGAAGTTGATGTATTTCCTCAGCGACCAGCACGGATCAGCTCCAGGCATGACGAAGCGGATATCGTCCTCTTTTGGAAGGCCAAACAATGTAGTTTCGCTTTCACAACGAAACACACAGCACCTTCACGACATGGCGGCGGCGGCAACAACAATACTACAGCGAGAATAAAAGTTACGCCTTCTTTCTTTGCGTGAACATTTGGGCGGCGTTATGCAAATCTTCCCACATCATGACGTAGACGTGCGGGCGTGTTAGAACAAGCCATTTTAGGTAGGCGTGGTTGACTCTTAACTTTTATAAAGAATATCTCTTTGGATTTGAGACTTTAGTCTCTGCAACTTTACAGATCTTCTTTATGCACCAAGAGCTTGGAACACTCCAAAGAGAAAGGAAAAATTGAAATCGCATCATATGACCCCTTTAAATTCTAAGTGTTTTTAATATATACTTTAAGTGAGTGGAAGACAAAGGTAATTTAAAAATAGAGGAAATTAGCATGTGCAATTAAATATTCAATATTGTTTAATTGTAAAAACTAAATCTCTAATATCCGCCAATAAACAATATGGTACAGAGATGTTGTGTTATTATGTTAAAAATTTGTGAACTTGAAACTTTTAATAAGTAATAAAATGTGTATATTAAAAATACAATTACAAGCAAACTAGTAAATGGTCAATGTTCCATTTACCTTTAACCTGTAAACTGTGTAAACATCACTATTTCTCAAACCCAAGGAGTGTCTTTGCTTCCTCTTTTCAGTAATATACCACACGCCACTAGTTTGGAAAGAGTGAAAGCCACATTTAATTAGTACACAAAGCAGACCACTGCTAGCTTCACTCATGTCTACTCTCTCTCTTCACACACACTCATCACTGACTTAATCCAGCTCACTAGTCTGTCCTGGCAGGCAAATATGTGATGGTGCCAGAATTGTGAGAGAAGAGTAGGAGAAGCTCCAGACATTCAATCTCTCTCTCAAACGCTTAGGAGGAGGAATGTGTGTGAATATCTGAGAGACTCTGTGTGAGCGATTCGGTGTGTGCGTGACTGTAATTAAAGTGCTGTTCTGCAGTTCTGCTTGTTCCTGTCTTCTGTTAGACTGATGCTTAATTAATGAGTGGTATTAATTAGAGAAAGAGAAGGAGAGAGAGAGAAGGAGACCGAAAGCAAATTTAAAGTGTAAGCGAATTAGAGAGATGGAATTTAACGGTGACCTAAAAGCTGTATTGGTTCGTGTGCACCTACCTGTTGACCCTCAGACAACATCAATCTACATTTGATTCAAGATGCAGATATATTATACAGGGCTAAGATTTAAAGGAATACTCCACTATTTTTGAAAATAGGCTCAGCCGATCTCCGGGTCTGGCGGTAGCACTTTTATCTGTAGCTTAGCATAGATCATGGATCATAGATCCGATATGGCTAGGAACTATACTAGGAACTTATATTACGCAGCACCTGAAAATAGGCTTATTTTAGTTACCTAGCTGGGGACTATTTTCAGGCGCTGCGTAATATCATTGCACCTACTGCACCGGTCGGTCTTAGTACACAATGTAACTACAGAAGAGTCAAGTTTTAAATAGGAAAAATATAGAAACTCTTTGGTCATTTTTGAGCGAGATGCTAATGGTCTAATCAGATTCAATGATCTATGCCAAGCTACAGCTAAAAGTGCTACCGTCAGACCTGGAGATCGGCTAAATGGATTCGAAAACGGTAAAACTCAACTGTTTAACTATAGGGGAATTGGAAAATTAGCCTATTTTCAAAAATAGTGGAGTGTTCCTTTAAGACAAGAATACATGCATGTTAATGTGATTATCTGATTCTCCTTTCTGTTTCTTCGCTATTTGGACTAGACTTGACCCTTGTAGTTGGCATTACAAGTAAAAGGGATTGTTCACCCCAAAATAAAAATTATGTCATCATATATTCCCCTTCATGTCATTTCAGATCTGCAAGACTTTCACTCTTTTTCAAAACACAAGAATATATTTTGTGTTTGATTATTTTTTTGTCTGTACATTGAAAGTCAATGAATGAAAGACATGCAGGTTTGAGATAATATGAGGGCAAGTAAATGATGACAGAATCAGTTTTTTCTTTTATTTGATCA
The DNA here is from genome assembly GCF_001515645.1 of Sinocyclocheilus grahami. Lineage (NCBI taxonomy): Eukaryota > Metazoa > Chordata > Actinopteri > Cypriniformes > Cyprinidae > Sinocyclocheilus > Sinocyclocheilus grahami. The sequence continues at coordinate 1,323,898 of NW_015505352.1, forward strand.
TGTTTCCCGTTAACAGTTATGTCATGAAATGGCACCTTGCAAATGATTTGTCCATAAGTCCTGCCATGAGTTCTTGTGTGGTGTACAATGAGCATGGAAAATGGATTAGATACCAAGCCAATAGATGCCATGCATGACAATCGGCAAGTTGATCTTCAAAGACCTTGATGCTCTTGTTTTTAGTGTTCGAAATGGTGTCAAGGAGATTAAGGCCTACAGAGCAGTAGTCAACATCACAGGATGTGGCCATTAGAGGAAGATTTTACAACAGAATACTTCGAATGGTAGAAAAACTTCTTCAGCTGGCACATAGATTCGAGTTGACCTTCAAACACAAGCTTTCACCATCTATTGCCAACCCAATGAAAGGGTAATATGTTTGAAGACCCAGGTAGACACCACTGCTGAGAGAGGCATAAGTGCAGGATAGTAGCCAAAACACGCCTGAACATGCCTTAACAGCAATCCTTCTGATGACCAAATCAGACCATTTTGGTACAGTACATCATTGCTATGTTTACTGACAACAAAATTAAGCTTTCAAAGAGGAGGAGAGTCAAACACAAGAGAGTTTAATTTATGTTTTGGATTGTTTTGTTGCCCTTGGCACTGTACGTGTGCATGGTTTCAAGATGTCAGGCGAAGACTGAAAAATGTTGGAGAGCACTTTTGAAAGAAGTGTCAGGAACTTGGTATTGAGTGAAGGTCATGGGCCTTCCAGCACACAAAAAATAATGGTTCTGAAGCAACCAGCAATGTGTTCAGATCAAAATCTCCCTGAAAACCTGTGAGAAAAGAAAACCGTGAGCAGGCAGTGCTGAAATCTTGGAGAATTAAAGCACAAGAAGATCAGGCCAAACTGGCAATACAGTAATGTGGGAAGCTTATCCATGGCTCTGAACACTTGATTGCAGCAATTCCGTTTGTGCCACAGAATATTAAGTGTACGGAGAAAATGCTGTTTTGTTTTCTAGGTGGAAGAAATAATTATGTGCATCAAATGTAATGTTTCAGCAGCGCTTGTAGTGAAATAAAGGATTGTGGAGACAAAATACTTTCATTTTTTAATTTTGCAGAAATGTGTGAGTTATTATGTGCAAGGGTGCATGTTTTATGTATATTTGTCTCAGTATCAGTGTCTTCAAGAATGCAAGTGTGGCAGCTTGTTCGGCACCATGTACTGTAGCACATGTTTTTGGTTCGCTCGCTCACTCTCTCTTTCTGCACTTTCCTTATCGTTGCCAGTTAGTAATAAAAACCATATGGAGCAGACTGAGAGATGGATAGAACTGTATTGTGTGTGTGAGGGTCCAGCCCCTAGACTTACTTGCATCACTACAATGTTTATCACGAATGAAGTGCAATTCTTGTAGGAATAGTTCACCTAAAATGAAAATTTTGCCATCATATATTCACCCTGATCTCATTTCAATCCTGTTGATCCTATATTGTTCTAAAAGCAATATGAGAAGTTAGTCTGAATGTCAAGGCTGCTGTTTTCTTTAAGAAAGGTTTTATGCACACACAAAAATATTATATCGCTTCAGAATAGACTTGGTATATAGCACATATGTAGGCTGTATAGGATTTATTTATTTAATAATTTATTCATGCCGGTTATGCAGTATCCACTTTTATTCTGCCTAAGATCTCATTTTCGGTTTCACATAAGAATAAAAATAATAGAGGGTTGGAATGACATGGGAGTGAGTAAATTGTATAAATGTAAACTTTCCTTTTGTTACTCAAACTTTTTGCATGCACTTGTCTACTTTCCTTCATTTTGCAGGTTGCCATTTGAAAAATTTGTTTTTCACCCTATTTTACATATATTCTCACATATTCTCTCATCCTTCCATCTCTTTCTTCAGGAACTCTATATCCCTCTGCATCTCCTTCCTCTCATCTCTTTGATGCCCCCTGCTGCCATGTTCCAATTTCTCTGCATTTTAGCCTTTTCTCTGCAGGTTGTATTTTTTGTGTACCTCACCAATGTGTGTGGTGTTTTTATGTAGGTTCTTGTTAGTGAGAGCTGAATAATAAACTTGTTGAAACTTTTACTTTTTTATTTAGATGTTGCATTTTAAATTATATTCTCTATTCCATAATTGTTTACTGGCCCACATTTTTAATCAGCTACAATGTAGACATTTTTTAAATAATTTAATAATACATTTAATAATACTTTGCATCAAAATATGTGGAAATATATCACCATGTCTATTAAAAACAGTGTTAGCAAGGTCTCATGACCAGTGTTGGGCAGTAACTAGTTACTAGTAACTTACTGTAATAATATTACTTTTTGCAGTAACTAGTTGTGTAATTAATTACTAATAAGATTTCAGTCATATTACAGTTACCATCCATAAAACAGCTTAGTTACTTAGTTACTTTTGATGCCTCAACCCCGCTGATTTAAAATCCAACAATAAGTAATTGTCACGACTCGCACATGCATGTGATGTCCCCAGTGCAGCAGGCAAGCTTGGAATATGGAAAAGCTTGCATTCAGCAGATAGAAATATTCCATTATATTGATTTTGTAAGGAAAAAAGATGATCTGAACACTGTTGTGTAAGTTGTGGCTTTAATTTACTCTGGCATTACATCCCACCCACATCCCTCTGATCAGCATGTGGTACATTATATTACTATAAATAAAAATATTTTTGGAAAAATAAACAGTTTCTTACAAACTTATGTGATTTGATAAAATACATAAGGAAATATAATCTATATATATGGGTAACGGAGCAATTACAATTAGCTTCAAGCTACACATGACAATTAATGAGATTAATACAACACTTCTACTTGAATGTCACTATCAATCACTATCGAGTGTTTGTAATAACTTCTGACTGCGATCCAGTGTGGATTTTGGTCAAATGATGAGGCAGAATATGTTGTTAGTAATATTCTAGAAGAATTTTATGTGGAAGATACACAGTTACAGCTTCTGTGGGGCGTGAAGAAAAAGTAATGTAACTAGTAGTGTAACTAATTACTGTTGCCAGAAAGTAATGAACTTTTGAAAGGAGTAACTAGTAATGAGTAATATATTACATTCTTTGAGTAACTAGCCCAACACTGCTCATGACACATCGCACAATAAAACTTAAATAATAAATTGCAGCAGGCAAACATTTATTCATCAAATACTGTTTTGAATTGAAGATTTAAACACATTTCACTTTGGACATTTCTCAACAGTTTTTAGAAGATGTCGGTTATTATCTTTTTTCTGTTCATTTGTAAATTCAGACTTTACCCAAAGGAATTTTTAGTGACTTTTGATTCTGGATTATTGCAAGAGATCACAGATGTTAAACTATGTTCAAGACTTTGCGTGCCTGTTATTTTTTTATTTTTCTACACTAAACGTTTACCTAAAATGCTTTAAATTGCCAAATATGAAGCATATAGAACAGTTGCCTATCCAGTGAGACATACTGTATGTCGTATTGCCATAGTGAGGCCTGCAATCTATTGCATTGGAAAGGAAAACTATGTAACCATGGTTACCGTTCCACTCATATTCTATTGCCATGGTTACAACTGTTCTCTAACTGTATCGCCATAGTGACAAGTGTCCTTTCGCCCACAGGGATAACACAAAGCATGGCCACAGCAGCAGACATGGTAAGAACAACTGCAGTTATTTCAATAACATTTTCAATTATGTTGTACAGTAATTGTTTGCATTCCTCAACAGTAAGTAAATATGAACATGTCTTTTTGTGTGTTTTGTCCCCTTTACCTTGGGAAATAACCTGTTGTCTGCACTTACAAAAACTGGGGATCCCAAGACTATGTGAAGCCTGATGGTCCAATTCATTCTGGCTAAGAATAACAATGAGAGGAAAGAGATGAAACAACCTACCAGCTAAACTGGACCCAGCTCACAATTAAACTTAACACGGAACCATCACTGACACATATATATAAAAACGAAGCTCCTGATCTGCAATTTTGGGGGTAATGAGCCGTCTGTCAGGTCGCCTGCGCTCTGGAGGTGTTCGTTTGACTTGTGAGGCACTGGCTGACAAGGACTGCAGTGATGATGAGGGCCCCTCTTTATGGAAGGGGGATGAAGAGCCTGTGGGCACATCTGTAGGACCCACTGACTCTAATCCAGCCAGCTCACTACATTACAGCTTTTATTCGCCTCCCTCTTTAGCTAATGGTCTGCGGAACCATGAAGAGCAACTTCAACGTAGAGCAAGGAGACGTAGGCAGACAGATTATGTGGAGCAATTACACACACAAGAACAAATGCTCATTCAGCAAAACACACAACCACAGATGCACACAACACAACACTCACACTCACTCACACAGTCGAGCACACACCTGCAGCCTCATACCCACATTCCAATGGATACACATATGTGGATGGACACAAACATGCTAACACACAAGCGCACACAGAAAGGCATGTGCACGCCTACAGACACTAGCTCCTCACTTATGGAGCAGGACCCTTCCCTGATTCCAGAGGACTTATCTTTACCTTCCAAGACTGACACACATAATGTACATGTTCAGTCAGCCCCTTTGTTACACACCACCCTTTCCCCAAACAATTTGACACCTCCTCAATACAACCCTTCCACTTTACCCAAGGAGGAGACAGAACACAGTTCAACATGTAAGCCAGAAATGGGTCACACCAGTGACCTTGACCACATTCATATAACAGGCCAAGCTAGTGTCATGACCTCTGTGGAGGCTGAAAGGAAGTATACCCTGCGGAGCTCTGGCCGGCCACGTTTCCCCTGCCATCTTCGGAAATCATCCCGTTTACGTAGAGCTGCTGAGGAAAACATGTTCAAAAGGGAAATGGACCAAAAAGATGAAGAAGAGGAGGAGAATAAAGTCTGGAGAACAGAGGACATAAGGCAGATGGAGGCGCTTCCCCCAGAGGTTTGTGAAGCTGCCTCATCATTTGAGGTTTTACCATTGCCAGCTATGCCAGCAGGTGTTACACCAAATCATAGCATGAGAATATCAGAAGGAGAGAGCATTGTTACTCACCACTCAGTTAGAGGGAGGCGACAGGGACGTTATTTAGGTGTGAGGAAGATTGTGGTAAAAGTAGCCAGAATACCTGTTCACATGAGCCGACGACAGAAAAGCTACAAGATTTCATCCCTGGAGCCAGTGTGTGCTGGACCCCGTGGAGAAGGGGTCACAACAGGAGAGGGGCCTGAGGCGGGTGTGGGAGGTGAGCCAGGACCTAATGTTTCAAGAGAGCCCACCGCGCTACTCCGCATGAAGAACAATGGAAAGAGTGTGATGGTGATGTTTCCACCTGGAGAGCTTCCTGTAATCCTGAAGCGACGCAGGGGACGCCCCCCTAAACAGGCGTTACCAGGACAACCCGACATGCATGAGACCAGAGTAGGAGCAGCCAGTGCTGCAGAGCCAAAAAAAATTCGGAGGCGGCGAACAGTAAAGCTACCATCTCCGCAGCCCTCATATGTTAATGATACCAATGATGTTAAAGTAGAATATGCAGATGTCCTCTCCAAATTAGCCTTCTTGAACAGACAACCTCCCAGCACAGGCCGCTGCTCTCCTCCACGCTGCTGGACCCCAACAGAGCCTGAAACTTTTCACATACCACCAGAAAATCCATCCCTTTCCACTCTTTTGCATCGCCTCACAGGATTCCGCAGGAGAGGTGGTCGTGCAGGCTGTATGGGGAGTAGAGGAGGGGGAGCAGCTGGATCCTCTGATTCCTTTAAGAGGTCATTCAGTGACTTTTTTGAAACTATTGGCAAGAAGCAGAAGGTGCCTGCATCTGAACCAGGAACTCCTCGAAAAAGAGGCAAGGGTGTTGCTGGGGGAATAAGTAGGGCAGCTTTAGGGGACTCTGCACAAGGTGAGAAGGTTAGAAAACGCCGATCACGAAAGAATGGGGCTTTAAAAAATGGTCCAGGTGCACAAGAGCAAGACTGGCAAAATGAGAATAGTTGCTGGATAAGGAAAGGTGACAGAGATATTTCTGAGAAAGCAAGCAGTTATCAGAGCCCTTGTTTCCCTCGTGGAAGTTTTCAAAGCAGTGAGGCTAGTAAGGGGGGAATGTACCACAGCCCCGGTATGAGAAGGGTAGGCAGCGGAGAAGAGTCTCAGGGAATGTTTGCAGGATATTTTCGCTCTCTTCTTGATTCTGATGACTCATCTGATCTGCTTGACATCTCTATGTCAAGCCCTGCTGGACGCCAGGAAGGTCGTAAGCTCACCCCAGGATATGAGGGTAGCAGCCCTGGTGCAGCCCATCGTTGGTCTCCTGCCTTTCCTAAAAGAAGTCCTAAAGGAGCAGTCTGTCTTAGGGAAGGGACGCCATTACCCTCACCCCAAACGCAAGGCAGCTCAACAACTAAACCCTCATATTCATACAGTGTCTCACAGACTTCTCCCACCACATCCTTCCCTAAATCCCCTGCACTCTTACTTTCCCGTTCACCCAGCTCTCCACATCCATCTGGTGGTTATCCTCAATATCCACCATGTTATAGTGCTGGGGTTCCTCAAGGAGGAAGCATTTACCCCCTCCCTCAACAGCAGCAACAACAGCAAAGGCCAAGTGACTGCAGCTTTACATATAGCACAAAAACTCCCTCTGTTCCATCTGCACAGTGTCAGATGAGTTATTCAAACTACCAGGGTTCTGCCAAGCGCAATTATAGTGGATATCCAGGCCCACCCCTTTCAACCATACAGCGAGGGGACTCTAGTGCAACCTCACCAGGTGGAAGTTATATGTCAATGTCAAAGTCTAGCCCCTATTCTTTATCCTCTTCTCCGCCTGAGGGTTGCCGACAGTACACCTCTACAGCTCAGTGGGGATACAGACAAGGGGGAAATAACTGGGGTGGTGATGCATATGGTACTCATCAGTTTCATGGTTTTTCTGAATATGGGGTAGCTGGAACGGCATCAGAATCCAAAGACATTCTGGACATCTCAAACTACACACCCCAAAAAGCCAAACAGCGTCCTTGCCCTGAAACACTTTCTGAATCCTCCTCAGATTCTTCTCACACTGGTGGAGGAGGGATGGGTGTTGTGGGGGGAGCATTTCGCCCAAGGGATGTTCCTATGCCTGAGGGTCAGTCTAGCCTTTCAAGCCTGGAGAAGCTAATGCTTGACTGGAATGAGAATTCAGCAGGCCCTTCTTACAACTGGAGTCAGAATGTACTATTCCAAGGGGGGGCGAAACCAGGTCGTGGGCGAAGGAAAAAGTCTGAGACACACAATGAGAAGGAAGCATGCTCTGTTCCCCCAGGATCACCTGCCAGCCCTCCTATGCAAGGGGGAGGGCCAAAACGTAGTACTACAGGTGGTAGACAGCCGAGAGGAGCCAGAGGCAGGGGAGGTTTCTCTCCTTGCCAAAGAGATCGTCCACCACCACCAAAAAACAAATCTCAAAAGCCTTCAGCCCCATCAGGGTCAGGGCAGATGGGTTCAGGGGGTGTATACCAGGAAGCATTGGATTACTACAGTGGAGATAGTAGTAGCCTGTCACCTCTCAGCCATGTCCCAGAGTCCTGTGAATACCCCTCTCCATATTCTGTCCATACTTCTACTCCCTCCTCAGATGAGAGATTTGCTCATGTCTACCCTGCAGACTCTGCCTCTATATCCCCCAGTTTATCAAATCAGTCAGATGCCATAAAGCAGTGCCCTAAACCTGGTCCTCCCTCACAGACTTATGGGCATGCTGCCAGGACTTTTAGCCCAACCCTCTCGCCAACCCCTCGCCTCTTGCCACAGTGTGGTTCTGCCATGAGTCCGCATCGGGTCCCAAAAGACCAGTTCTCCCAGTATGATTCCCCCAGTTACAGTGGCTCACCCTGCTGGTATGGGCAAGGAGGAAGTGTTGCTGGCAGCCCCCAAAACTACGAGGAACAACGACCACCAGCAGTCTCTTTGCCCTCCAACAAACGAGACATGTCATTGATGGTCTCTGCGATGAGAGTTCCATCCCATTCATCCTACCCTTCCCCTTTACAAAGAGGTCCTTCCATGTCAAATTCTTGTGTGAGTGGGACTCTGGACTCTTCCCCTCAGCATGAAGAGATGGGTTACCATGGTAACTTGGACAGCTATGCACCCGTTGGACACCGTTATGCACCCCAAACAGCCCGGGGAGGGGTACTCTGCCAGCTTCTTGACCAGCCCAGTGAAGAAGGCTTTACCGTCACCAGCCTGTAGTTGGAATTATCTTGGCATCCTTAAAGAGGTAAGACATTAATTCTGGGACATAGTTCAGATAATTTCAGTATAAAATTGTTCAAGTAGATACTTGAATGCTGCCACAAACTATATTGTGATATAAGTTTTTGTCATTATGTATTGAGACTAATCCTAATCATCATTTAACTATTCTTTTTTTTATTTTATTTTCTTGACAGATGAAATGGACAGTACCCTTTTCATATTTTTTATATTTTTTAAAGGATAAGCTTTGGAAGACACTTACTGAGTTAGACTGAAGAGTTTCAGAGTTATGGACTAAATAAAGACTTCTCCAGCAGTGACAATCAAGATCCAAATCCATACACATGGACACACACACAGAAACACTTGCACGAACACAAACATACTATGTGATCACAAAACATTCACATATTTGCATTTACTTTTCATATGCTGACTTGCAACTGCAAATGCACGCACAAAAAGACAATCTTGCTAACTAATATTGCTATACAGCTTAGGCTAGGGACTTACTAAACAAAGAACGGACACTGCTAGTATCATGAAAAAAACAATTTGATGAAATGCAGGGAACAACCTTGTCTCGTTCTTTTAGAGTGCAAATGTGATTCACACACACCCACATTTCAGTGATGCCCAAAAACTAAACCAATGTGAAAGACCACACAAAAGGTTTTTGTCTACATCCTGATCTTGGTCCCTCTTTCTGTCTGTTTTAGTCTCAAAGCCTCCTCTGATTTTGTCACTGGGGAGATTACTTAATCCTAAAGGTCGATCCACTCCTTCAGCATCTATAAATGGTGACTGCACAAACTCTGCCCTCTTCTCACTTTTAAGTTCAGCGTTTAAAAAAAACAGCATTTGTACATAAGCTACTCAAATGGTTCCATCACTTGAGGAGCTCCATGCTATGAAAACAACCGAATCTCAGAGTCCTGCTGAAAGAGACATATGTTAAAGCAGCAATGTCATGACAGTGTTTTGGAACTGCTGTAAGGACACATGAGGGAAATACCAGTTTTATGTGGCTTTAAGTTGTTCAGCTTGGGTTTGTGCAAGTACAGTTTAAGTAATCTTTTTTATCAGTGGCCTGGTCTGGTCCCACAGGAATGTGTCTAAATTTGATCCCTTCAACCGTCGCTCTGGATCTACAGCATGGTCACTTTGTGCCCAACATCCAACTCTCATTTGTGTGTTTTTATCACCACAGGAGGACAGACACCCATGCACTGACCCCGAACGATGTTGTCCTTGTCAACATGTTTAGAGGCCAGGGCACTTTCCACCCTGGATTTGATGGCCTGGAACTCAGGGTGTGGACAATGCATATTCGCCTCCTCTTTTTCTTTCATCCCTCTGTTCGTATTTCTTGTGGTCCGCTGTGTCGTACAGTGATTTTTTGTGATGAAATATTGTATCTGTCTGTTCCATATTCTGTATCTGAGGTAAAAATATTTAAATACACATTCTGTTCTGATCATTGTTTAATTTTGTCCTGCCTCTACTCTGTGGTTGGGGAAATACAATGAAAATTAAATGAGGTCCAATGGAGGCCAAGCAGGAAAATAAAAATACAATGGGTAATAACCTCCAATTATTATGATGTTTACTAAAATGTTCAACAAAGTTTCAGATCTCATTCAGATGACAGTCCAATTACATTTAATGATTTGGAAAACTTTACTCATTTCAACTTTACATTTCCTTCCTCCTTTTTTCCTTCTGTGAGTGGTTTTGGTGCCTCTTTTGCATTCTGGGCCATGCAGCACCACTCAGGCGTTTGGAATGAGGCAATTGTGCTTTTGGCGTTAGACATTCTAACAGAAGCTCAGATGAGTTCAGATAAGGACATGAGCAGTGATTTGAGAGAGATGAAGGAAAGGTTGTATGGGAATTATGGAAAGTAATTGAGTGAAGGAGGCTGTGAGAATTTGTATTTGTGTGGTAGGTTTTCATTCTGTATTTTTTCATTGATCAGTTTGTAAATGTGGTATTGGGAGTGTGTGTGGGGGGAGGGGTGTGATATTTCAACTTACATTTCTCATCCTTTTGCTGCCCCACTGTGTTGAGAATTTGAAAATATTGGACAATTACAACACAGTTATCTGCAACAGATCAACCCAAGGGACTTGCACATCTGAATACGAATGTTTGGCTTTTTGTCTATTATTATATTTTAGGTCTACATGGATGCATGGGGGGGGGGGGGGGGGGGGGGAAAACGCATCACAAGAAAGAGACCTACTCTCTTCACTACCACTTTCTGTGCATTCTCTATTTTGAGTCAGTTGCTCGATATTTGTGTTGCCACTGTCTGGTTGCAGAATTGTACTTCTGTTTCTTGGTTATCACTTATATGTTTCATTATATATGCAACAAATTTGCAGCACCTGATAACATGCATCGGGTTGCCATATTGTTATATATTATTCCATTGTACATTTGCATTTACAGAAATACAAAAGTTTAAAGATAAAATAAAAAACTTAATGTTGGCGGCTTGTCATTCTAACATTCAATCGAGCCAACGTCATGATAAACACTGCCAATATCAGATATGCATTTACATTTGAATACATTTCTTGAATAGGCTACATCTCGCAATATTTCTCCCTTTGTTTGTGGCCTAATAAGTTACAATTTTAGAGGGCACAAAAAAGATTTACGAAATTTCAAAATACAACGATGACCCCTCTCAAAAAATAACTGCTTTAAGACACAAGCTTGCAATTTGATTTGTGGTTAACTTCTCATTCACCACTGAGATTGCCATGTGTGAACGATGTTAATAGATCCTTATATAATAGATGTTAATAGATCCTTAAGCATCCGATGCTCATCCAGTCCTACCCTGCTTTAGCTGTCAGCAAATACTGTAATTTAATTGTTCATTAACAAATCACATAACAAAAACGCAAAAGCAGCAAGGGAAAGTTTTTATTGGGAAAGCGACGGACAAGACACTCCTGACTAACAGGTCGATTTTAACGATTAGTTTGTGTTTCTGTTGTAAGCTATATAGACACTGGCTCTACCGCAAATGGACCTTTTGTTTGTAAGGTGGATGCCAGACAATAACTCAGATTAATTCTCCTAATTGCGCGAGTTTTATTGGTTTGAAATGTTGTAATTATAAAACCACATCCAAATTTCTGAACTGAATTCCCGACCACTAATAATAATAGCGGGAAGTGACCACTGCTGCACACTTCAGAATCCCAGCAGATGCAGTAGGCTACGTCACGAGGCTATTACTCATCTACTGCATTATGAATAGTGGCTATTTGGACATCCTACTCATTTGACGCGCTGTTTTTGCATACTACATAGTAGTGAAATATGTTCGCGCGCGTGGGTGGTGTGTGTGTGTTTGAGTTTGAATGGCTGTGTGCGCACGTGTATGGGGACCACTCATTTCTGTCCTCTAAACCTCACTCAAACCGTTCTGCCTTTTTTAGGTTTTTCGTTAATACATTATTTAGTATGTCTATTAAGCTTTTTTTCTCGTGGGGAATATTGGGAGGTGCAGGCAAACACTGACTCACACATGCTGGTATTTGTTGATACTGTCCAGCTGTGAGCTTTAGATCCCAGTGCCCTCAAGCCAGAGAGTCACTGTGGCGCCGACTCTTCATTTCTGGTGTCTGCACTCCCACGGGTCACTCCAAACTCAAGAGAAGGGAAGTATGGCCGCTTGTAACTTTAGCGGATTGAGAAGCATTTCCAACCGTATATTTATTATAGGTCTGCCGGTGCTACTGCTAGTCCAACTACTGGTAAGTTTAACGGTGCCGCGCGCATCCAGCGACGCGAGCGGTGACGAGCCTGCTTTTCTCGTTATAAGCATAGAGAAGAGTGGCGGCTCAGCGTCGTCTGAGGTTAGAAAAAGCGAGCGGGAGTTGGGTCTCTGGACTGACGAGCAGGACTCAAGACTGACAGGATACCAGGACGAAAACGAGCTTGAAGGACGCCAGGTAATCTCATATTCACTAGTGATGCAGGTAACTATCTGTCTTTCGGTTTTAGGTGGAGGGTCCTCCGGATGTGCAGCTCAAAAGAAAATAAATTGTCCTAGTAAACTGATTGAATTTTAATAAGAATAAATGACCCGGTTGCAGCTTTTTATCTGGAGGGTCTGGAAAACATATGTTTGACTTACACGGGCAAAATACACGGGGATCCCTTCTGGACACTTTAAGATGGAAAAATAAAGTCTCTCACTCTCCCTTTCTCCGTTTGTCTCGCTGTCCGCCCCCACCTCCCCTACAACAGTGAGTTCCTCAGTGAGTCATATCCCCTCTTCCTCTAGTCTAGTGTCTCCATGGTTACTAAACAAGGTTGTTGTATGTTTTGGGAGAGGCTCCATTTCCAACTGCCCAGGTTTAAAAAGTTCCCTCTGTTTCTTTTGTTCTCACTCATGTAACCTCTGGTTTCGAAAGGGCACATTCTGTGACCCCAAACAAGCTGCAACTTCTCTTGCCTGAAGCTCTGCACACGCTCACATCGTTTTTTCAGTGGCTATCGAATGCCTGACCCTCCTCCACTGCATCCTTGTTTTTACAGTTTTTTTATGTGCATCTGAAATTTGGCCAAGATTAGAGAGAGCTTCGCGTTTATGTGTTTACAGGCCACGGCTAGAGAGTTGATACTGCAGCCATGGGCATCAGAACATCCCTCGTTTTTTGCAGAGTTGCAGCGTCTCACCAAGTTCATCACCACAACAGAGGTACACAAACATGCCATAATGTTCTTTTCTGTTTCCCTGCTCGATCATGCTTACAGCTGTCTTACGTAACACTATGCGACTGCATATGTACAAATGGACTGTCACTTTCAAAGCAAGATATCTGGACCTTTAAAGGAAGATTTTTTCCTATCACTCTCTGCAGGTGAACTGCTCTGTGGTGCAGGATTCAGATGGAAATCAATCAACACACTCTTCTGGTCACTTAGATGTTTTGTGCATCAACCACTGGAAGGGCAAATGGGGCTGTGTGGCCTACTCATTCAGGTATATAAATATATTACGTTACCGCAAAATGACACAAAAATTTACTTGAAGCATCCCCTAAAAAACGTACGTATAGAAGTAGTGATATACCTTTTCTTCCATATTGTGACGTAGTGAAATGGATAAAGGAAAAAGAAACAAATGTAGGATGGGGACTTGGTTCTTTGGACTAAAATGCCATTTAGTTTTAGTCATATTTCAGTCAACTGAAATGTTTTAGTCTTAGTCTACTTTCAGTCGACTAAATATCATAAGACTTTAGTAGACTAAATCTACAGTAGATTTCATAGGCTAAAATCTAATGGGTTTAGTTACAGTGTAATGCATTCATTAGGAATTTCTCTAAAATTTCCAAACTCATATATTTCCAGGGAGAAAACATCTATTAATATGGTAAAATAAATTATATTAAGGTTTGAACATGCAATATCGACATATATGTAACTGCTCTGACACATAATTTAAATAAAATCACTTCTCATAAAGAAATAAGAACATGGTCCTCTTTTCAATGAAATACCAATGGTTATATAATATGCATTCTTTATAACAACTTGCATACAACATCCTTCCTTCTTTCAAGCAGACTTTTATTTATATCAATTAAATTTAGATTAATCCTTGTTTCTTTGTTAGGCTGGAAGGGTGGGATTTGTTGAATATAATCTCTAGAAGAAAAAAAAAATAAAAATCTGAAGGTTGTCCCAGATTCTGTAGCTTTTTTCCTCGCCATGACTGATGCAGAGAAACAGTAATTGGTTGAACTGTTCATTGGGATGTTTCAGGCAGTTCCAAATGAGCGAAGTCTTTTGTCTGTATCTTTACAGTCTGGATGGGAAGGATGCGGCATTTTTAGACACAATGTTGTATGCGGGGTGTGAGGTTCATCGGTTTGACCCCAGCGGTCGGGGGAGTCGAGAGCTTGCATCTATTAAGAATCATCGGGCTTGGTTAGACTGGAGAAATCCACACCGTCATGCAGGCCTCGTGGGTAATGTACAACACAGGCTGCTTGACATTATGGACTCCCTGGGCCACACCATGGTACTTACACCCAAATACACTAATTCTATGATTCTTTTACATGCACTAAAAGTCATGTATAATTTCACACTCACCGTCCAGTGCTGAATCTGTAGTGAATCACCACCTTTATGTACTTAAGTCTTTGTTCACACTAGGGCGTCATCGCAACAGTGACTCATAAAATGAGGTGCACTTCAGGGAATATGTGTATTATATATAATCACTAGTCATTTAAAAAAAACTAACAGATTTCATACTAATACAATATTTTTCTTGTTTTTTTGGTTGCTCCTGTAATGTCACATTAATTTAGTTTCTGTTTATGTAGGTGGATGTTCTGCGTATGGATTTGGAGAGCGCTGAATGGCGCATATTAGAAAGCTGGATTAAGGATGGAACTCTCAGAAGGATCAATCAGCTCATTCTGACCATTCATATGCAGTGGGCGGGGTTTGAGGTGGGTGGTGCCGAAGAGGAGGTGGTGCGTTTCTGGTACAGTGTACTGAGAACCCTCCGCATCTCAGGACTCCAACTCGTGCATTCGGCACACGGCCCGGGACACATAGTGCTGAGACACAAACTGGCCAACTCACACAGCTCATACACACTCAGCTGGATAAGGACAAGCGAGCAGCCCAGATAGCCAACCGAAGAATCACTGCAAAAGACACTTAGATGCAGAAGCTAAACTCCAATTCCATGGAAAAGATGACAGATGTGTCTAAGAGTACTTTAAACTAAAACAGCATAATTTAATGAGGCTGACGTGTTGAATACATACAAATATACATCACATTTCTAAGAGTTAAAGTTGCATATTAGTATTATTTTGTTTCTCTGCACAGGCTAAGACATGCCGTCTAGTGGTTGTGAACGGTATTGCAATGATTCAACTGCGTTTGTGCGCACAATTAAATCTGCTGTGATAATTTTTAACACGTTAAATTAACGTAATTTTTATAAAACAGGGCTACGTGCAATATTTTACAAGTGCACTCTTTTATATGAAATAAACTGTACACAATAAAATGTTTATTAGAATTGTGTCCTATTTGTTTTTCGGTGAATAAAGAAATCCTGGAATGCATTTGATTCACAAAAAAAATGTTAAAGACAAATAACGGGCATTCCTTGATCTCTTATCACTTGTGGCTTTTTCTCCTCTGAATGTCGCAATGTTTCGGATTTGTTCGGACTGGCCCGATGTTAACTGCGTTTGTGCGCACAATTAAATCTGCTGTGATAATTTTTAACACGTTAAATTAACGTAATTTTTATAAAACAGGGCTACGTGCAATATTTTACAAGTGCACTCTTTTATATGAAATAAACTGTACACAATAAAATGTTTATTAGAATTGTGTCCTATTTGTTTTTCGGTGAATAAAGAAATCCTGGAATGCATTTGATTCACAAAAAAAAATGTTAAAGACAAATAACGGGCATTCCTTGATCTCTTATCACTTGTGGCTTTTTCTCCTCTGAATGTCGCCATGTTTCGGATTTGTTCGGACTGGCCCGATGTTCAGGAATGTTGATTAGCCCTCCCCTCCGTGTAGAAACTGCGAACAGATGTTTTCAAGCCGCTAGGGTGGAGTTGCGCTTTCAAGATTCCAGTTTCCATATCCGCCCCTTTTCTGTGATTGACGGACGCATCCGCCAATAGTATCTTTGGATTAACACGCACCGTCCAATCAAAAGTTACCAAAGGCGGGACTGAGCTGTCGCTGCCATACAACTCTTGTTACAGTACTTGTAGACATTTTGTCGGGTTAGAAAATTATGGACGGAATTAACCTCAGGGAATGGTACTGCTGAGGTAGTTGAAAAGCCAAAAGACGTCGGCATCTAAGGCCAAATCCATATATATATTCAGGTAAGACTGAGAAGTACTTTATATGTGCGTGAAGTATTAAAGAGTCGCAGTTGGGTTGGCGAGTTGACAGTATGAAGTCAGCTAACGCTAACACTTCCTGCTCTGCACTGACGCCTCGGAGAGTTTAGGCCTCAGCTACTAGTTTTTGAAGTATTTAAACAGTCGTGACAAATAACCCTTTGTTAATTTGATAGCTTTAACTTTGAACTGGACATCAGTTTACTGGGAACAACTTTGATTTGATCTTATCTTGTCACAAACAAAGGTAGGTTGGTATGTTGTGAACATAGACATAGAGAGCCTCCACTCCCTCCCAATATAGGAAGTCTGATGGGTGAACATTTTTTCCCTTTATGCACAAGCATATATATTTTTTCTGAATCTAACCGGAATTATATTACACTTAAAACTGGATTCAGATGTGTAAAATTATTCCTATCTGTACATTTAACATGTATATAAAAAGTTATATAGTCATAACATGGTGAAAGGATATGATTGGTTGTTTATAAATGGGTCAGTTGTGACCTTTTAATAACCACAGATAAAACACCGTTTAAAATAAAATGTATATAAAATATAAATAGCCCGAAGACAAGAAGTGTTCATGGGTAGTTGCTTGCTGCTGGTGTTAACTGCAGAAATTAGGATATAAGTTGTCTTGACAGAAGAAACAGTTTTGGTTCTGCTTTAGACACACATATAAATAAGGCTGTGAGTGTGGTTGTGTTGAATATGTGGAAAAAGCACCAGACCATATTGTAGATTCTGCCTCCCCAGCTAATGACAGGATTTTTAATGCATTGAATTCTTTTTTTTTTGGTCTCAAAGAGGAAGGTGACAGATAAGCTCCCATCATGCCTTTGGTGACGCGAAACATCGAACCAAGGCACCTCTGTCGCCAGTCACTGCCAAATACAATCAAGAGTGAACTGGAGTGTGTGACCAACATCACACTTGCCAACATCATTCGCCAGCTTGGATCACTTAGTAAGTGTTTGTGTAATGGGGTGTATACTGAAGTAAATCGGTTGTGTGTTGCTGCTTTTAAGCTGTCATTTAATCATAGGCAAGTATGCAGAGGATGTGTTCGGCGAACTGTTTGTCCAGGCCAGCTCGTTTGCCGAACGGGTCAACACGCTGGGAGAGAGAGTGGACAAGCTGCAGGTCAAAGTCACCCAGCTGGACCCTAAAGAAGAGGAAGGTAAGAGACATTGGGTTCTACTAAGATTTTTCCTTATAATGATGTGGCATATTAGTCATATTTTCCTTTGGTTTAATAACATTTTATTTGGACCACACTGTTTTGTACAGAAAACAAAATTCTTAATGCTGAGTTTTGATTCAGTTTTGAACAGTATTATTGCATGTTGTTTTATTTTGTATTTGCCTTAGCTCATTTGTATTATTATTATTTTATATTTATTTTTTATTACATTTTCTTCTCATTTACTTTTTATGCATCTCCAACTCTGTTTTTAATAGATTTTACTCTGACAAAAAACACATGACTTTTTATATATATAATCCCAATCCAAACCACTTCTATTTGTGGTTAGAATCTGATTTAAAAAACATATTTTCAAACAAGTTAAGCTGTCATGAGAGGTCTGGTGAGAGCCCTGAGGATGGCTGTAATGTTACTTGTTTTTAACCAATAACTTTTACGTTTATTTTCTAGAAGTGCGTTACACCTTTTCTTTCAAGAAAAATCTGTTTTTGAAATGCTTTTTGTTGTCAGCCGTCAGATCAGATTTCAAGTGCTTTCTCGTACCTGTCACTGTAATGTCATGCACAAAGCACAGTAGTGTGTCTATAGCTGTATCTGAATTCACTCCTGTTTGCTCATGTGGCATTCACTGTATTAATATACTGTATAAATAGTACATTAATGTTTCTGACCCACTTGATGAGTTCAATAAGCAACATGTCAAGAGCAGAGGCGAAATTAGTGGTTTTCCCCATCTACTCCCCTGAATCTCTTGGCGTCATAGTGATTACTATGGCAGCACAGATTTGATATAACCACTTGCAAAATGAGAGTAGCCATAAATATCAGATCTGTGCGTGTTGTGAACAAAGCCTTAATTTGTGGTTTTTCAAGCAATGATGCAAAATATGAATTAATTCCAAATGTCATTACCTGTCTTTGTTCCTTTCTTTTTACTTCCTCCTATTTTTGCTTTCTCGTTCCAGTTTCTCTTCAGGCCATTACCAGCCGCAAAGCCTTCCACTCCAATTTCATCCAGGATCAGAAGCTCTTCATTAGGGTGTCACTACCGCAGCCTATCCAAGAGACCTATCTGACCTGCAGCCAGCCACCCCCCCTCAACAATCTGAGCTGTTACAGGTAAACACACCATCACATCTGATCTCCATGTACTGACCCTATACAGGCATGTGAAACTCTTTATATTCATCACAATATATTAATTGTATTGCTTCAGAATATTGTTATTTTGTTTCAGTATAAGGTGGTTAAAGTGTTTTCTGTTTTCCAGGGAGGATGGAAAGGAGGCTCTCAAGTTCTACACTGATCCGTCTTATTTCTTTGACCTCTGGAAAGAGAAAATGCTGCAAGATACCAAGGACATTATGAAAGAGAAACGCAAACATAAGGTGGGACATGAGAGTATGAAGCATGCGTACACATGTACAGCAACACCTCAAAATACCAACCAGAATGCATGAGCTTCTGTAACTGTGTTTATTTCTCTGTTTATTGAGAGCAGAAGA
The DNA here is from genome assembly GCF_001515645.1 of Sinocyclocheilus grahami. NCBI lineage: Eukaryota > Metazoa > Chordata > Actinopteri > Cypriniformes > Cyprinidae > Sinocyclocheilus > Sinocyclocheilus grahami. The sequence continues at coordinate 1,342,779 of NW_015505352.1, forward strand.
AGAAAGATGACAACCCTAACCGAAGGAACTTGAACCCTCGAAAGATCAGAACCCGTAAAGATGAATGGGAACGCCGGAAAATGGGGGAGGAGTTTGTGGTCCCCAAAAACGATAGCTTGGGGTAATGAAAACTAGGGCCAGTCTGACTATATTTTAACTTCCTTTTGATGAACAGTATTGCCGGGCTTCAGACTGCAACTAAAACAGTCGCATTTGCGAACAGAAATATTAATTTGCGAGTGAAGTTTTTGCTGAGGTCACCACTGGCGACTAAATATATTTATGTTATGACTAGAGATGCACCGATTGACTGGCCAGTGGTCGGAATCGGCCGAGTTTTCCCATGACCGGACCGGATCGGTGACCGGCCGGTCAGTCTCATGTCTTGCCGATTCTGAGCCGATCCTTATATTGCCAGCGGCGCCGGCAATAACGTCACAGCCACGCGCTCACTCAGTCGCGTGTTAACATGTGTAAACATCTGTGTAAACACTTACACCGCCTGAGTGAGTGTGTGAGAGAAACTGCTCACACAAAGGAACTCACAGAAATTTTAGATGCATACTGTGGTAGAAAAAAATATATTTACAAAATATGATTTAGGTAAGCAACATTATACGGCCATGATGTTTCCCCGAATATCAATATCAACACGATTGCAATGTGACACTGATTTTATACAATAGTATTTCAATAAACAAGAAGTTAGACTTAGATTTTAGACAAAATATTGACTGATTTTGCTCAATATCGCTGACGAAAATAGTTCCAATCAAAGCCACAGCAGAACTGACATGTGTCTCCGAGCAACACACAGCGGTGTTTCGTTACTGAATGAATCCACGTTTTTGAACGAATCGAGTGAGTCAATGATTCAGTGACCCATTCATAAGGACAGTCACTTGCCTCGTTTCTGAATAAATCAGCCGTTTGAATGAATCGGTTGAATGAATGAATAAATGACTCAAAACGGACATCTGTCGTTAAAACAGACATTTGCTGCCACCTACTGGTGGTTTAGTCGTATTTAAAAGTATCATTGCATTTTTTCAATATTTATTTGTATGTTTTAAAAAACATGTAAAACATTAATCTTATAAAATTATTTATGCATTTGAAATTTTGCAGTGTAAATGCTTTTATGGCACCTCAGCTTCATCAAACTGTCTGCAGGATCGATCGCTTTAGCGCTTCATTTCTAGCGATACGTGACCCATTAATATCTTTCTCTTTACTATTATAGTACAAAATGAACATCAAAAGGTAGGCTATTTTATAAGAAAGCCTACAGTACAACTTACTGAAATGTCTCATGCAAAAGCTCATTCAGTGTTTCAAACTGCGGAAAACGTGTAAAGCTTGTAAACATTGCAACGTAATAATACATTTAGCACAGAATAACCATTCAGTGTACATAAGCTCATCAGTCAGCTAAAAATAACTATAAAGAGCAGCATTTTGCTAGATTTATGCGCTATTGCATATTAATATTTTTACTTAACCTGTTTTGTACATGATTCAACTCCTACAAAATTGCATTTTAGTAATGAAGAAAAACACAATGTGTGAAAGACACAAGACAACATTTATAGGATGCACTGACTGAGGAGGAGCCCAAACTACACTCAGTCTGCAATGAACAATTCTTTGTGACTGTATATTTCAAGTTGGAAAAGACATTTAGTTCCCACTTTAAGTGAACCTTAGTTCCCAGGTCATCTACAAGAAAATTAAAATGCTGATAAAGTCAAGAAAAGATTAGTCTTAAACACATGCCAATATGTAAATAATAATAAAATAAATAAAACATGTTTATTCTGTGGCACCTAAAAAAATAATTTGGTGCCTAGGTTTTTTCTTATAGGAGCCAATGGCTCCTTACTCAATTTTTTTTATCTGGAGCCCTGATTATTGATTCTTAAATCCCAAGAATCTGTCTTTTAGTCTGTTCTTTTCAGTTTATGCTTGAAGTAAACATTATTTGAAGCACATCTTCCATCCAATAACTGCAATAAGTTTTGTGAGTCCAATCTTTCGAATTCTGTCAATTTTATACCAAATTCAATTTATCAATGTCATTTTGATGCTCTTTTTTGTGGTGACAGATCACTGCGGCAGTGAACCGATCGTCTCTTCCTCTTTACTAGTTATGTTGAAAGAAACTGTACAACTTACTGAAATACAGTGGGTACGGAAAGTATTCAGACCCCCTTAAATTTTTCACTCTTTGTTATATTGCAGCCATTTGCTAAAATCATTTAAGTTAATTTTTTTTCCTCAGTAATGTACACACAGCACCCCATATTGACAGAAAAACACAGAATTGTTGACATTTTTGCAGATTTATTAAAAAAGAAAAACTGAAATATCACATGGTCCTAAGTATTCAGACCCTTTGCTGTGACACTCATATATTTAACTCAGGTGCTGTTCATTTCTTCTGATCATCCTTGAGATGGTTCTACACCTTCATTTGAGTCCAGCTGTGTTTGATTATACTGATTGGACTTGATTAGGAAAACCACACACCTGTCTATATAAGACCTTACAGCTCACAGTGCATGTCAGAGCAAATGAGAATCATGAGGTCAAAGGAACTGCCTGAAGAGCTCAGAGACAGAATTGTGGCAAGGCACAGATCTGGCCAAGGTTACAAAAAAATTTCTGCTGCACTTAAGGTTCCTAAGAGCACAGTGGCCTCCATAATCCTTAAATGGAAGACGTTTGGGACGACCAGAACCCTTCCTAGAGCTGGCCGTCCGGCCAAACTGAGCTATTGGGGGAGAAAAGGCTTGGTGAGAGAGGTAAAGAAGAACCCAAAGATCACTGTGGCTGAGCTCCAGAGATGCAGTCGGGAGATGGGAGAAAGTTGTAGAAAGTCAACCATCACTGCAGCCCTCCACCAGTCGGGGCTTTATGGCAGAGGGGCCCGACGGAAGCCTCTCCTCAGTGCAAGACACATGAAAAAACACCTGAAGGACTCCAAGAGGGTGAGAAATAAGATTCTCTGGTCGGATGAGGCCAAGATAGAACTTTTTGGCCTTAATTCTAAGCAGTATGTGTGGAGAAAACCAGGCACTGCTCATCACCTGTCCAATACAGTCCCAACAGTGAAGCATGGTGGTGGCAGCATCATGCTGTGGGGGTGTTTTTCAGCTGCAGGGACAGGACGACTGGTTGCAATCAAGGGAAAGATGAATGCGGCCAAGTACAGGGATATCCTAAACGAAAACCTTCTCCAGAGTGCTCAGGACATCAGACTGGGCCGAAGGTTTACCTTCCAACAAGACAATGACCATAAGCACACAGCTAAAATAACGAAGGAATGGCTTCACAACAACTCTGTGACTGTTCTTGAATGGCCCAGCCAGAGCCCTGACTTAAACCCAACTGAGCATCTCTGGAGAGACCTAAAAATGGCTGTCCACCAACGTTTACCATCCAACCTGACAGAACTGGAGAGGATCTGCAAGGAGGAATGCAAGGTGTGAAAAACTTGTTGCATCTTTCCCAAAAAAAAGAAAAAAAGATCAAAAGGGCGCTTCTACTAAATACTGAGCAAAGGGTCTGAATACTTAGGACCATGTGATATTTCAGTTTTTCTTTTTTAATAAATCTGCAAAAATGTCAACAATTCTGTGTTTTTCTGTCAATATGGGGTGCTGTGTGTACATTAATGAGGAAAAAAATTTAACTGAAATGATTTTAGCAAATGGCTGCAATATAACAAAGAGTGAAAAATTTAAGGGGGTCTGAATACTTTCCGTACCCACTGTATATCATGTTTCATGAAATAACTCAGTTTCAACCATGGAAAGAACACTGTAAAAAAAAATCTGTAGTTTTTACAAAATAATTTTGGCAGCTGTGGTTGCCAGAATAATTTTGTAAAAAATACAGAAAAACTGTAAACACATTTATGGCCAAAAACTGTACAGTTTACAGTATAAAACGGTAATTTACAAACAAGAACATTTTAATGTAAACCAGTAAATTCAATAATGCACACTGCTATTAAAAACTGCTGTTTTGTACCTTTAACATACTGACAACCACCATAATAATGCAGGTGGTAAAAGAGAAAGCCACATGAAGAATCAAAGCTCATTACAAGTAGCTTCACCACAAGCAGAAGTATATACTAATATATAGAAGGTGCACAGAGTCATTCATGCAAACACAAAACACCATCATGGTAACACACATGATACTTAAATAATGCATTCAGCTTTCATTAAACAACAGAAGATGTAACATAAAGCCCAAATAAACATAACTAATAACAAAAACTTTAAAAAAAAACATGATTATTTAAACAAAATACTTTCAAATGTGGAGTGTCATGCAGGGAATTCTGGGAATATCAGTTTACAGTTTTTGACTGTAAATTATACATTGATTTGTTATTTTTACTTCTAAAAACGGTCAAATTAACAGCATTTTACTGTAAAATTACATGAAATGTCTGGTTAGATATTTTACAGTTTTTCCCTATATATAGTACGGGAACTTACTGTTAACCTATTAACAGTTTTTTTCCGTAGCGTTTTTACAAACTTTTACAGTTAAAATTACACTTATTTTTTACAGTGAACAGCATGTCACATAATGCAGCATTTACCTCAGCGAAGCCATTCAGTGTCCATTGTTTGTTAGCTAGAAAAAAATAACTCTAGGGAGGAGCTTTTGCTAAATACATACACTATACCAAATTATTATTAATATTTATTATTTTTACTTAAGATGTAAGTGTTGTCTTCATTATTTACGTTCAAATAAATCATTTATACCACCATTTAGATTTTTATATTTCAACAAGTTGGAGTAGAAACATTATTTATTCAAATATGAAAAAAATGCCTTGTGCACAATTTAAATGTTTGTATTCATCTCAGTTTTTTTTTTTAAATGTTGATTGTTATATACAAAAATTAATATACTGTATATGGACTCTTTTGTTAATTCTAACCTTTAATAGTAGCAATCTACCAACTGACAGGATTCCCCGTTTAGTTTACAGCTTTAGTTGAGAGAGATTTTATTCCTGAAGTACCATGTACTCTACCTGATATACATTGTCCAAATCGAGCCTAAATCGACTCAAAAGCTTCTGAATAGAATTGGATTGTAAAATCTGTCAATGCAATAGCATGACGCAGCATGACTGTTGAATGAAATTATTGATATCTGTATTTAATATTTCTCTTTATGCGTCTCTTAACAGCAACTCTTCAGAAGTGTTGAACGGCAGTATTGGCTCTGGTGATGATGGATTTAATCACTCTGATGGCTATTTCGACCAAAGCACTAACTCCTACATCTATGATCCCAGCTCTCCTCTCCCACCTCCAATGCAAGAGGACTTCCCACCACCACCACCTCCAGACATGCCGTGAGTGTCTTAAAATAGCCTACCATTTCTCTCTTGTTGAGTATCAAGTGCAGATGGTTTTTTGAGCTGACAAGCGTTTATCCTCTTGCAGGTATAATGATGTGTCTGGTGGTCCTCCTCCGAAGCGTGGCAGTCTTTTAAGCCCCAGCCATCCTCCTCCAGCTCCACCAGCGATGCCTTGTTCTCCAGGCCGTCCGACTGTTGCTCCTCCTCTGGCACCGCCACCACCTCCACCTCCCGGTGGCATGATCCCACCTCCGCCACCTCTAGGTTTTGATTCACCCCCCTCTCCTCCTCCAATCTCCAGCAATGCTGTTTCCATCCCACCACCCATGGAAGCCTATAGTCTAGCTCCTCCACCGCCACCCATGGCGGGGGGACCACCTCCTCCTCCCCCTCCACCTCCTCCTCCAGGTCCTCCTCCACCTTCTGCTCCAGCCCCACCTCCCTCAGGAGGAGTCTCTGCTCCCGCCGCACCCAAAGCCCAGCCTGCTCCAGCCGCAACCGATGCTCGCAGCGACCTTCTTTCAGCTATCCGTCAAGGTAACATAACTACATACATTTACACTCTTTAAAAGTTTGATTCAGCCAGATTAAACCATTATAACATAATCACATAAATTTTATAGGTGAAATCCAGTCATTCCAATAGGAATATGCTCTAGCGTGAGGGCAAAAAAGTTCTCTAAGCAGATTTCACTCATGTTCAAATTGGTCGTGTGAAGTCGCTGTGCAGACCACCAGACAGCTGCTTGGTTTAAAAGTGTTTTATATATCTTTGTTATTTATATTGAACAGTGAAACTTTTTTCACTAATGTGACTGCACTTTTAGTCTGACTTAAATTTTTTTTGTGAAATTGAACTAACAGACCTAGATAATGAGATTGTCACTTGGCTTAGTCTAGCATGTATATACATTAAGGGTGCGTTCACACTTGGCATGTTTGGTTGGATTAAAACGAACCCTGGTGCAATTGCTCTGTTAGTGCGGTTCATTTGAGCATGTGTGAACTAGTGTTGCCTTCGTCAATGAAAATGATGACTAAATATAGTCGTCAACGAACCTTTATCACGTGACGAAGACGAGACGAGACAAAAATGCTGGTCATGTGACGATGACGATAATTAAATGTACAATGCAATATCGTTGACGAATAAAAACGAGAGGAAATGTGGCTAGCAAAATAAAAACTATGCTAAAATGTCTCATCATTTTCGTTGACCAAAACGAGACGAAACGAAATGTTATAACGTTATTTCGTCTTGTTATTATTATTATTTTGCAGTATTTCTGTTTCCTGTGTCTCGCTTCAGGGGCTGCATCAGGCGCAGACGCAGGCGACGTCACTTCCTCAAGCCCCACTCGCGGCATTATTTAGACCAGTGTTTCCTAACCGGGGTCTGTCGAGAGCAGGGGTGCCGTGTAAAAAATCCTTTTTTTATATTTTTAAATTGCTAAAATGTTAAAAAAGCAGCTATTATATAATATCCACAGAAATTCCGGCTGCCAAAAATGAGTTCACCGCTCAGGATTCACTTGTGTGTGTGTGTGTGTTATCCCGCTCTATGCGTGTGTGTATTATCCATAGACTGTATGGTATTATCCCGGCAATAGCCCTACTGTGCTGTTACAAGGTGTGGTAAATGGTCAACTCTGGTAGCGCTGCCCTCTCATTCATTGATCTGCTGACCGTTATGCTCATGTGACCTCTGATAATAATAGCTTTCTAAGATTAAACATTATTTGGATAATTGGTAAAAAACAATTGGAGTGAGCAAAACTTAGTTTAATTACCATTATAACTATCTCACAATGTTTACATATGAATAAAAGCCTACATTAAAATCTGTCATATAAATTGGTCTCTTCATTAGAAATTAGCCTACTGATTTTTTATAATATTAAAAATATCTGTATGACATTATATTCTGCGGTTCTTCT
>NW_015505352.1:1350180-1350843 GCF_001515645.1 Sinocyclocheilus grahami
ACGAAAACCAAACAAAGTTAAGTCTGACACAGAGAAAGGGACTGATGGCTGGCCAGCCGGGGTTCGTCTTTATTTACGTTTATGTGTGTGTACTTCTAACATGTTTGGTTGGTAAAATAAATGTTGTAAATTCAAATCAGAGCGTCTTCCGTGTCTGGAATGGATGTATTCTTGAGTCTATAAGGTAACAATAATATAATAAGATAACCTTGTTTGAAATGGGTTTGGCTAAAATAAAATTTTGGTTTCGTCTATACTACTAGGTACTTATACTATATTGACTGGGTTAAATAGAATTGCATTTCTAAAAAGAGACTAAAATACAATTTTCATTGACTAAAACTAGACTAAATGTCATCAGTTTTCGTCGACTAAAACTAGACTAAAATGCTCAGACTTTTAGTCGACTAAAACTTGACTAGACTAAAAAGAGTATGAACGTGACTAAAACTAATAAAAAATAAAATGACAGTTTCACACAAAGACTAGACTAAAACTAAAATTAAAACAGGCCGCCAAAAACAACACTAGTGTGAACACTGCCATCCGAACCCTGGTGCGCACCAAACAAGCGGACCGAGACCGCTGAAAAGTCTCGGTCCGCTTCCAAACGAACTTTGGTGCGGTTCGAATGATATATGAACGCAACACGGACCAAATACT
>NW_015505352.1:1351738-1355060 GCF_001515645.1 Sinocyclocheilus grahami
TCAGCCTCACAGTACTACCAGTAGTTTTTTCTTTGTTTAGCCCAAGTGCCTGCTTCATAATGCCTGTTGTTTTAATGCCAAAGTTTTAGAAATTATGCAAGATTTTGAAATCAAAGAAAAGTGAGATTGTTTTATTTGATACATGTGGGTAATAATTATGAATTTTCTATCAGCAACTGAAATAAAATCTTAAATATAATACTGTGTCCGTCTGCTGTTACAGATGTTTTAGAAGAGTGTGGAGTGCATAGCTGAACTTTTTTCTACATGTATGAGCTTGCATGTGCAGGGGCTTTTAAAGACTTCAAACTGTACAGCAGCATGCCTATTATGCTGCTTGGGTTGGGGTAAACATTCAATCCACACAGGTGGTCTTGAGCTTCATGAGTAGTTTGAGAAATAAACAATGCAACAGGCCGGATCATCGCAATGATTTAATGTTTGTTTGTTTTTTTTACAATTTATACTTTGTAAATGAGATTTTAATACAAATCCAAACATTTAAAGCCCATTCACTAATGGCAATAACTGTTACATTGTAATAACAATTGTTCTAATTCAATGAGAATATGTAAGCCCACACTACACCTATAACCATAATGACAGAGGAACTATCAGAATCTGCCATCTTTAAAGAGCTCAAGCCTTTAAAGTGGCAGACAACAAAACTGCACACTCATTAAAAGCTGAACGTAATATGTGGCGTTTGGTGTGAAGCACTGATATCGTTATATTTATCAATCTTGGTGTGAACGGGCCTAAAGTGTCCTACTCAGTCAGCAACACAACCTTGCAATTAGTAAAAAAATATCTGCTGCACAATAAATAAGGCAGTAGGTTGATTTTTACTGTTGGTAAAACACCATGTAACTTAATTCTAGATATTCATAGCAGTGTTATTTTAGTATCTTTGAGATACTGTTAGTTATAGTTATAGTTTTATTATAATACATATATATTGCATTTTATTAGTGTTTTTAAACATCTTTTTTCAAATATATTCTATATATTTTTATTTTTTCATTTCTGATTTAGTTACTTTAATGAAAATTATAATTTTTTTATATTTCATGTCAAGTAATGGAAGAACTATAATAACCTTGAGTCACAGCTAATTTATTTGGGTTAATATTCCAAATTAATCTTAATTTAAGTTAAAACCACACATTTTCACACTTTTGATATGATCAAATGTTTTTTTGAAAACATACAAGAGAAAATGTACAAAAGTTACAATTTATTCATTATAAACATTTTCCATAAAACATCTCATTTAAACAATAAAACATTCATTCATACATTTGGATATTTTGTGCAACATGAATACATTGTAAGTGCAAACAAGACATTTATGATGTATAAAAACATCAGTCAGAATAACAAATGGCAAATAATCTGATCATTAAATACAAACAAAATTCAAACAAGTTTCAGCTTAAAAGTCAAGTCATTGTTGTAAAGTGCAAATTATTTTGATTCCATCAGTAAACTCTGAACTTCAGAGGATGTAAAATGAGGCACAACTCTGAGACATTAAAGCAGACAGGAGGGTTTCTTCATACAGTGGCAGTCTTCTCAGAATAAAGTAAAAAAAATGACACGGTTACTAAACCCTTTTTAGCATTTAATAAAATGATGCAGATGAGATCAGGTCACTGACAGTGGTCATGTTAACACCATTGAGACAGGAGATTTGGCAACTGGCACAGTGATATTCCCAAACAGGAACAGACATAAAACATGAAACGGATCTTGTATGGCACCATAGAATCTTCCAAAGTGTTCAGGTGTGCTCATGATGTTAGACATCACTGGGAGTGTGTGTGTTTTTGTTGGGTGTGTTAGGCAGACAGCAGCAGCAGGCCTGTCGCAGCACTCTCTGTATGTGTGTGTTTCTGTAGGCATAGATCAGAGGGTTCAGCAGAGAGTTTCCTGTGACCGGAACCAATGTGGCGTAAGTATACAAAGCTGGAGACGATCCGTCGGCCAAGAGACCATACAAGGCGAAGGGCATCCAGCAGCTGGTGAATGTGGCAAGGATGAGGGTGAGTGTGTGAACCCGACGGCGCGTGTGTGTGCGCGCAGACGGAAGCGTGTGTCTCTGCAGGGCGATTTGGTGCGAGTGGCGAAGTACGACCCGGCAGATGCGAGCGTTGAGCTGCAGCATCAGAGCCAAGGTCAGCAGGAAGCCGCCGCACAGGGTCGCCAGGTGCACTCGGGTCAAAGGGCGAAGAACGCTGCAGGATTCTCCATCGTGCAAGCAATTCCAGCCCATGGCAGGCAGGGCACCTTGAAGACCCGCAAGAGTCCAGCCGATGGCCAGAGCGCAGCGTGTTTGTGTGTGTGTGCGGCGGGATCCGTAGGTCAGAGCGCAATGTAGCGAGAGGAACCGGTCCAGGGTGATTCCCAACAGAGAGAACACAGACGCACTGAGTGCGCTCACTAACAGACCCACGCTGCCCAGCTCTAGAGCTTCTGAGTACACGCACCAGCGAGACAGGAAGTGCAAAAGGAGCCCCACCCCTGCCAGGAAGTCCGCCCAGGCCAGGCTGCCAATTAGCAGGAACATAGGAGCCCGCAGAGACGGCGAGGAGAAGATGGTGGCCACGACGATTGCATTTTCACAGCAAATCAAGGCTCCTGATACACACAGGGCCACGTCCCATGGAGTCATCACTGTGGCCTCCAGGGGTTTAGGGGTGACGTGGGAAGGGGTGAGTTCCAGCAGTTGGTTCATCGCCAAGATGACTTCTAAGCCCACTTCAGAGTCGTTCAGGGCCATTACTGTGGGAGAGGGAGACAGATTTAGTCACGCAATCCACAGCATACTGTCTACGTCATACTACGACTGTCACACATTCTGCTGAGCACTAGAGCTCCTGCGCTCCACTCTAAGGCCTGACCTCATAATGACATGCAGAGTAAGATGAACTGCAGTTAACAACATCGTATTCAATCTGACATTCCTCGTCTGCACACTACAAGTACTAGTGGAGATGCTGGGAAGGCCAAAAGCTAATGCAACACTTTATTAGTCAGTCTCCAAATGCATACATTGCACATTTGATTAAGATTACATTACAATTTTAATGTAAAAATAATATTTAATTATAATATATGTAAGAATTCTGCAATAAAAACCTGTTACATAATATAATATAATATAATAATAGGTTTGGGGTTGGTAAGATTTTTTTATGTTTTTGAAAGAAGTGTCTTATGCTCAACATCACAGTAATGTAGTGAAATATTAAAATTTCATTTTCTATTAATATATTTTTTAAATGTAATTTATTCCTGTGATGGCAAAGCTGAATTTTTA
>NW_015505352.1:1356605-1358194 GCF_001515645.1 Sinocyclocheilus grahami
ATAAGTGACAAAGCTCAAATATCGCAAACAAGGAATCTGCTTAGTTTACCATTTTTATTTAAATGCTATATTCGGATGATTGGAGGTTATAGCTATGACATAATTTCCCCGCAGATGATGGAGATTGTGGCGCTTCCCGGCAGATTTGGCGCGTGGGCGTCGCAGTGCTCGCGTGGCTCTGCATTTCAATGAAGCAGGTGGACGAGCGCTACAATACTGGGGAACTCTCGTGTTCTCTATAAAAGGACATGCGCTTCCGGTGGTCACCAGCTGGGGAATCTTATAAGCAAGACCCCTTTAAGCTTTCTGTGGTCGGGGAGAGTGTCTGCAAGTGTCAATTGAAGATACTGAACACTTTATTAAACAATCCATCTTTAAGGACAGCTATGATTGACTAAACTGGGGGCTTGTTGGTAAAAGATAGTCTAATATTAATAATACATTTAAAGTAACAGTATTATATATTATATGAAATCACTCAATCAACAAATCAAATACATTAGTGTACACCAACAAGACTACATTTTAAGGATCAGTTTGAACAACCTCCTTAAGGTAACTGCACCATGCTACATGTTTCTAAATGCAGCTTTCCAGGATTTCCTGCTGGTGCCTTTTGAGTGTTTAATTTTTCCATCCCTGCTGGTCTGCACAAATCTTTTTTGTAACAATCTCCATTATGTTATGCAATAATGCATTATTGGTCTGATGCACTTCATGTGTCTCCACCAATCAAATACACATCATAAGCTCATTTCTGAGGTCCAGTATGTTTGATTCTGTGAGCTTATGTCAATGAGAGAATCATTTGAAAAGGATGTTTAGAAATAAGAGCACAGACACTGTTTATCATTCTATTGTATCTCCTTGAGCTCCTTTTTGGCGGGAAGTCTGTGTGCGCGTGTGGTGGGGGGTGTACTGCGGAATTTCTCGCAGTTACCTAATATCTGCAGAGCGCATGCGCGGCTTTATCTCTCTGCACCTAGTTCTCCCTAGAGGAGGACGCCCACTCTCTCTCTCTCTATCTATTCAGACGGTTTGGCACTACCTATTGATCTGTCTGTGTGTCGGGAGACATTACAAAACAGTTTAAGGAGTGATGGTGTGGGGTTAGGCACTGAATTTATTGTAAAAACAAATGCTGACCTGATTTGCATTGATCCCCAGATGTAGCAATGATAGTGGTGACTGCTTCCTCATACACAAGCAGTGTTCTCGCACCTACATATATCATCGCCTCCTCTGCTTAGTTTATTATGCTGTGACTTTTAATTACAATTAAAAACCGAGCATCTAGGAGCATGGCGAGGATGCAGAGGAATTGAGGGATATAGAAAGGAGAACTTGTTATGTAACTATGCCAAACTCTTGCTCTCTTGCTCTGGCCCTGTTCTGTTTGTTTTTCCTGGAGAAATATATATTTCGAATGTTAAATAATTATGTTGTACAAAGCACAGATTTTGTTTAAACCTTCAAATGCCAAAATATATTACAAAATGTACTTGAGTGGAACAAGAAAATGTATTTCCAATTTCAAAAATGCATTTTGGGTAAAAACAAAATGTATTTTTAAATTTATGTTGGACTGT
>NW_015505352.1:1358963-1359780 GCF_001515645.1 Sinocyclocheilus grahami
AAATGAGGAACTTTGTGCTTATTACAGGTGGGATTATTGACAATTCTTTGAGGATGAGGTGTGTGTGGGCCGCACTCTGTGGGATTGTACTGCTAATGCAGGTTATTATAACCAATTCACAAACCTCAGGTAAGTGTCAATACAATAATGAGCTCGTATATCAATGCCGAATAGCTTTACCTTAAAAAAATAGCTTTTTAGCTAAAATTTTAACAATCTGCATATCTAACCTACTTTGACTACTGGACTATCGCTCTGATGTCTCGCAGCCATTATGTTCAATTGCAACTTTTCTGTATTGTTATTTTAATCATTATATTCAAGGATTTTAGCTCATGAAAATAAATGTTGGGTATTTAAAAACTTTTAAACATCAACCTAATCTAAGTAAAATCTTATCTGTGAGTTTTGATAAATCAGTTCTCGAATTAGTTCTCGAAGTCTGAGGAAAAAAGACAGTATTAGTTAAAGGAGCAGGTCTTGTGGTAGATCCAGCAAAAGTCCAGTTTAAGTCTGTTTTGTTCTGTTGCATTTGAGTGCTGCTGAACAACACTTACTCATTGGTATCAATTCAGAAAAGCATTTCTCTCTTTTCTACGATGTGATTTATCTATCATTTATTTGATAACATTTCTTGATAACTTTTTCTCTTAAACATATGTGAGTGTGACGTGAGAATATAAGCTTACATCTTTTATCTCTTGATGGCCTGACAGATTCACCCGTTGGGGACTGTTCTCAGTTTGACTCGTGCAATGGCTGCATCAGCGGAGACCCGGCCCTCAACCTGACACAATGTGTGTGGCAAAGTTGTAAT
>NW_015505352.1:1359833-1360835 GCF_001515645.1 Sinocyclocheilus grahami
TGAAGGACATGTGATCCTAGCTACGGAGAGCCATCTCAGGAACAACCTGGTGAATTATTCAAACACGTGCAGTTAAAGCTGCCGTCCACACAGACATCAGTCTTAGTAAATAATTCAACACCATTATCTACCCTCCTGGAAATAAGTGTGAGGGGACATGAAGAGAGAGATGTTCAACAAGAAGCAGCATCTTTTAGTCTATTCATGCTCTGTTGCCAAGGCAACCAACTCTGTAACCCAGTCTCTCTCTCTCTCTCTCTTTTAGACCCATATCTAAAATACAACAAGGTTTATGCTCACTCTGCTTTACACGCTAAAATAAACAACACGTTTAGAACACAGAGACTAAATGACATTATAGCGCTTTCTACTCGACTACTTGTCAAATAAACAAATACATGACTTGAAATAGTGATGGGACGATTGATACCGAGGCTCCGATGCTCCAATGCACCACCGTTTCCGTTTAAAAAACGTTTTGCACCATTTTGTCGGGGCTGAACGCAGCCCTGAGCTCTCATGCCTCAGTTGGTAAAAAAATTAGCCAATCACCATAGAGTGTTCACTTTCAGCGCTGAGGAGTGTTGAGAAAAGAAACCTCGTAGGGGAGGCTAGCCTCCCTTCTGATATCAACCAATCATCAAAGAGATGTAAATTACGGTATATTACTTTGAACGTCTGCCGCTGCACTGATAATGTACCAAGTACTTATGATGAGTAGCGATATTAAATATTTGATCGCCAACAGATTTACCAAGCTGTCATTCAAACAGTATATATACAAACTTAGGGAAAACAGCCTAAGCTGGATATAGGCTACAGCAGTCGCCTTAATTAAATGGCGCAACAGGCAGCTCTTTTAACACAGACTTTTAAGAAGGGATGGATGTTTGCTTCAAGTGATAGGCCAGGTAAGTGAAGTTATATTATCTTGCTGTATGTATATCATTTTCTTTAATTTTTCTGACTAAAAGCAACCAAAAAGCCATTTTAAAGTGGTTA
>NW_015505352.1:1362607-1363110 GCF_001515645.1 Sinocyclocheilus grahami
GCACAGACGCTCTGCCTATGGGATTCACCCAAAAATGAAAAGGACGTAGTAAGGACATTGTTAAAATGGACCATATTACATCAGTGATCCAACCGTAGTTTTAGAATACTTTTAGTTCACAAAAAAACGATTTTTAAAGATTTCTTCTCTCCCGGTACAGTCCTCTGTCATTATCGACGGCATGCGCTGTGCCTTCGATAATGTTGATAATGGCAGAGGCAGGGGCGCCGAAAGGTGGGGAGGTTAGGACGATTCTAAGGGCCCGACGATGGAGGGGACGCAATTTCTGAATGAACAAATACACCTTATCAGTTTAAACATGCAAACACAAAATTTTGTAAAAGAGCTTAATTCAGCACCCGCGCTGTGTTCTGTGCACACAGAGAGCCGCCACTCACAGCCCTTGAACACCGAATTGAGTTTTGTCTCTTCTTGTGCTCGAACGGACAAATACATACAAAATTATGTCGAAATATCTGTCTTGGGAAGAATCTTCAAAAAAC
>NW_015505352.1:1363999-1365219 GCF_001515645.1 Sinocyclocheilus grahami
ATCCTTCTAGCAGAAACAGCAGAGTTAAGCAATCTTCTTGCAAATATCAGCTCTCGGAAAATAACTTCTAGTATCACAAAAATAGAAGACAAATTTAGCAAACATCCTTGCATATAAAATATTTTTGCAGAGAATAAGTTTCCAACATCCTGTCCAAACATCACTTAAATTTAAAAATTAATAAATGTTTATCTGTCAAATGAAGGAAATATATTACATCAATGGAATATGAGTACAACTAGAATTATGAATATAAATGCATAATACTTACTGAGTAGGCTATATGAGTAACAATACAGTAATATGAATATAGTGTAATAAAACCATAAAAGAATAAGTCATAATGAATATACTATGAAAAATAAGGAAACATAACCATATTGGAAATTCTGATACACCAGTTGTTGTTATTTACTGAATTCTCATTTTCATTATAGATACAACCCCTGGGTCAGGCCCTGATTTCTCTCAAGCATCTTTCGACCTGTCCAGCTTCATTGGAGGAATCATCCTAGTGTTGGTGCTGCAGGCTGGGGCTTTTTTTGCCATGCGGTTCCTCAAAACGAAAGACAGCTCTTATGAAACTATGTGAGTAATAATCATTTATTAACTGAATGTGAGCTTTTTCTTGATGAATTTCGTCCTTACATTTTTAATGCAGTATGTAGGAACAAGGACATTTACAGGCAGAGGGATTCATTCTGTATGTGTTGATCATTAACTGTGTAACTGTTTTGCCACCTTCTCTTACAGTGATCAACCTCAGTGAGAAAATGAGTCATGAATGGGAGAGAAAATTATGGAACAAAACATAAAGAAAAGCAGATGCTCAAAGGAAGTCTGTAGCTTTGGTTAAATCACCATTTCTTGAATGACAAAAACTATTTTTGTGTGTACAGAAGAGAGAAATGTGAACAGAGAATGATATAGACATGTGGTATGACAAATATACTAGGGAATTATTCACATTGGAGTGTGGGCATGTAATTATCTCTTGTGGACTGAGTTCATATCTGTTTAAGGTGATTTAAATCTCTGGTTTGGCTCTGTTTCTGATTGTTGAACTATTTTATTTAAATTTTTTGAATAATTGCATGCCCTTTTATCTGCTTTTTATTAAATGCTATGTTTTGTAGGTGGTTACCTGGACTCATGTAGCATTGAGATTGAATGAAAAATGAAGCAATAAAGTAATTAGACTCTGAATGTTATACAGTGTT
>NW_015505352.1:1365948-1366910 GCF_001515645.1 Sinocyclocheilus grahami
AGACAGAAAGACCTATGTCTGTGACCTATGGCCATAGGCCTATGTCTGGCCTGTGGCTTCAGTCTAGGAAGGCAAAACTCCGATAGAAAGGACAAGGAGGATCCAAAAGTAGGAATATAATTGTCTTTGTTCATTTTCAAACTTACAATTCGTATTGTCACACAGCTTCTCTTTCACTTTTCTCATATCTTTCAGATGTGCAGATGTCTGTTGTTTTTGCTCACTCTGTGAGGGGGTGGGGTGTGAGAACTATTGTTTGTCTAGACGAGAGACGAGAGCACAAGAGGGAAGCAGACATCTGCTCTGTACTACTGCTAATAAGCCAAATCGGTAAACACATTCTCTCAGACTACTGTCCTTTGCAATACTTCAACACCAAAAGGTACTCTTATAATCAAATTAAAGTCCAACAAGGTTTAAAATAAACAACAGTAAGCTGTATTAGTCTTATAAGGATAAAGAAAAACTAATTCTCAGATTATGATAAATAACATTACATTTACATTATGGCACTGATGCAGTGTAAACCAAGCAGATGATCCAGACAGTCACAAAAAAAGTAAATTCAAGTATAAAGTCTGATAATAATGATAATATAGAACCCAATAAATTAAATCAAATAACCATAAACGTTGTAACAGCAAAATGAAAATGGAATGAAAACATAAATCAAATATGACCCAGAATATAAGTAGATAAATAAGGCACTCTGAAGGAGAAATATAGCTGCAGAATGCAAAAAGTCTTCTAAAATGCATTAAGAAAACCAAACATTTTATAGGCTGTGCTATATTACAGGAAGGACCAAGACATTCCCCATTGAACTATCTTAAAATTATCTTGCAATGTTTCAAAGTTGAAACAATCTTGCAGGTCCTTGTGATAATGTTTTTCATCAGCCAAACTGATTACTGTATTAAGCGATTGTAGTTTTAACACTATTTAAGAAATGGGAAAACATC
>NW_015505352.1:1367123-1367486 GCF_001515645.1 Sinocyclocheilus grahami
AAAAGAAAGATCTAATGAATCAATACAGTGAATATATGATACAGTGAATGTATGATGAATATATGGTATTCAGTGAACATATGGATATTTTGAATGAGAAAGATCAAATTAAACACCAGGCACAAGGAAAAGTGAGGAGTTACTCTATTCATTATCTCACTCAGATGGCATCCAAGGACAGGGCCTCTGTGTCAGGTCTTAAAGAAACAAGAGAAGGAAAAGATGTATTTGTAACGTATGTAAAATTACTAAACACATAAACAAAAATATACATATAATCAGAGAATAAAAGTAAATAAGAATTATCTGGCAGTTTCATTAAAGGTGCCATTGTTTACATTAACTGGCCAATAATCTGTGGTG
>NW_015505352.1:1369260-1370216 GCF_001515645.1 Sinocyclocheilus grahami
TAACGATGAAATGTCGGCGGTTTCGTATCATGTTGGGTTTATAGCCATTTTCTCTCTGTTACTCAACTAAAACTTTAATACTATGAGTAAGAACAGATAACGATGGGTTGCAGTTATTTTCTGACGGTTGCACTCACTAGACTTGCAAAAGTTGTAAGTAAACATATCATACCTTACGTTCGCAATGGAAAACTAGTTAGTGCCTGCATCATACTGTGTACTACACAGTAAACATAGTAAAACGGTACACATTATCGAAGATTTCATTCAGACATTGCCAGACGACCTCATTGGTGAGAGAAAACCATTGGCATATTCCACTCAGCATACAGTACACTGCAGATATAGTAAGTGTAGGATGTTAGTATGCTATTCTGAATATACATGTGGATAGCTTGGACGTTTAGCCTATCTAGACACCGTTCTGGTTTCTCTTTCTCTTTCGCCCTCTAGTTGTTTCTTGGAAGTTTTGTTTGTTGTCTTCTCAGCAGCCCAGTTATGTTTGCTGCCAGCAGCCCAGGTTTGTTCTGTCACAGTTTCTAGCACACTCCTGTAATTATATTTTACCATAGTTGTCCTCTTGGTGAAAATTGTACTGTATTGCGTTCCAGGGTGCCACAGTCACTTGTACAATTCCATACGTTCATATCTCCACAATCAGAACAGAGCACAGCCCATCATTGGTAAGAGAGGGTCCAGCATCCAAAATGATTTAAGTTCCTGGATTTAAAGAAACATCTAAGTTTAATAAACATCTAACATTGTGTGTGAACCTGTTTGAATGTTTCAGGTCTGAACTCCATCACAGAGGTGTTGGCATATAATCAGCCTGCATTGTACTTTTGTGATGTCTGCGTTTTGAGAATAACCAAGGCTGATATCAGGAACCACATCATGGGCAGCATTCACAGATACAATTACATTGTAAGTTATTGGTTTTGAGATTTTTTTTTTTT
>NW_015505352.1:1371799-1372480 GCF_001515645.1 Sinocyclocheilus grahami
ATCTCTCCATAGAACTGCAGGTCCTGTCAAACCATTATTCACATGCCAGGATGCATCTACACCTCAGAGTCTAGTGAATTCTCGTGTTTCATCTAGAATACCTTTTCTAGAAAGCTCCCCTGCTCCAGTCCTCAGCCAACACATAAATCAGCATCAATCAATCCCAGGCAGAAGCCTTCAAAGATATATAATGCCATCTGAAAACCAGTGTTTTACTGAAGCAAGGACAATCTCTGTTGTAAGACCACGAAGACAGTGTATCCCCATCAGAATTTTTTGCCAGAATGACATTGTGCATGCTGGTGAAGATGATGGGAACAATTCTGTCCAGTCATTTGGAGTCAGCATTGAATCACATCCAATGCACCTGGCCCAAACCACTCCATATGAAATCCAGCTGCAAACACCATCTCTTTCAGTGAGCCACATGGTACCAGAGTTAACCCAGGATCTAACAAACAGGCATGGATTTTTCAGGATTGAAAGGTCACCTGATAGTCCAGAGCCTGTTAGAGATGTGGAGATCGTTATCAAGCAGATCAGAACCCAAATGCTAACAGAAACACCGGAACAGGCTACAACGCATGATTTAAGTCCGTTCCATAATGAGTCTAATTTACAAGAACCAATCAACATTGGCTGGGAAGCACATGGTAGTGTATTTATATATATATATATATA
>NW_015505352.1:1372490-1372848 GCF_001515645.1 Sinocyclocheilus grahami
GTGTGTGTGTGTATACTTCCATATTTTCTTCTTGATGCATCAGTACCGTTTCTGTTAAAATCCCACATGATTTAACATAACTGTATTAACTAATCAACTAAAGCCTTCCTTATAGCCAAGACTAGACACACTTTCTAATGCAGATATTTAAAATAGTAAGATGTTTTGTGTCTATGATAGTTTTTGCACCTTAACCTTATATTTCATTGCAGTACGTATTCATGCTCCTTGACCAAAAGTCATTATCTGTTTAAATGGCATCCAGCTGTGTCTGTGCTGTTTTCAGCCCTCAGGTCTGACTGAATGATGTTTATGTCAGCCTCACAGTACTACCAGTAGTTTTTTCTTTGTTTAGCCC
>NW_015505353.1:0-4445 GCF_001515645.1 Sinocyclocheilus grahami
TTCCCTTTGAGCTAAATTATTATTGACCTGTTTACCTTACAACTGGAACAGATATTACCAAACAGATAAACCCAGCATTGGGTCTAAGCCTGCAAATACACATCAGCCTTCGACACACATTGACATACATGCAACATGCTGAGTGGGAAATAAAAATTATTGACCTAAAGGAAAGTTGTTTTGTAAATTGCTATTTAGAACACAATGAATGCAAGCTTCACAAAAATATCAAAAATAGCTCAAGGGAAAAACAAAGGTTGTTTCACATCTCTCTTTTTATTCAACCCATTAATATACCCATCCATCTCCCCTGCTGGAAAAGAACAGCCTTTCTGGTCACCAACAAATGTTGTGTTTTGGATGCTGGTGTGCTCAACGGGCCTGGCCTTTACATTTTTAAACCAGCCAAAGAAAACAAAACAGTAAAGGAAATCCATGTAGGTCAGTTATCATCCATTCAAGCTCTTTTAAGACTAGACTAATCAAATACTTTATAATGGCATGTAATAAATTGTTCTGACAGGAACAATTCGGTTCGTACTTTTTTATTTTATTGAATTTTTATTGTTTATATTACTGTATGACGTATTATGTTACTTGGTTTATATTACTGTATGCAATCCTCAGAAGTAAAACAAAAAAGTTGATGTATCACTTAAATAATTTGTATTTTCTTTGTACTTTCTCATATATCCCACAGGACTTTTATATCATATTAAATCCCATTCGTCTTCCTTCATGATGGGCCAATCAATCACTTGTGACTTATGTACCCTGTTGGTAAACAAAAACTCATTTGCATGTAAATATTTAAAATCCTTGAAAAATAAATACTGAAAGAAAACATGGTATTACTTTACAATAAGGGTACATGAATAATCATGTACTAATGCCTAAATTAATACTTAATTCATCATATACTAATGATTATCAAAGGTGTTAACTAATCATGAACTAGTGAAGAGCTATCCTTAACTACGACTGGAGTCGTATGGATTCAGGCATTAAAGGGGTCATATGATGCGATTTCAAGTTTTCCTTTCTCTTTGGAGTGTTACAAGCTGATTGTGCATAGATAAGATCCCTGAAGTTGCAAAGTTTAAAGTCTCAAAACCAAAAAGATTTTCTTTATCAAAGTTAACGCCCCCCTAAAACGGCTCGTTCTAACACACCCCCACATATCTACATCACTATGTGGAAATATTAGCATAATGCCGCCCAAATGTTCAAGCAAAGAAAGAAGGTGTGGTTTAAGTAACCACAGTTAGTGTTGAAGCAGCCATGTCAGGGAGACGCTGTGTGTTTCTAGGCGAAAGCAAAATCACTTTATTTGGCCTTCCGGAAGTAGATGCATTTAGGAATCTTTAAGATTACTTACAACAGAACAGCAATGCATTTTATGGACGACCGTTTCATGAACCTAGGAGAGGAGGTAATTCTGACTTTGCTATGACAATCTGGCACTTCTGAATCAGCTACTGTTTTGTTATTAGTTTTTAATAACGGCAGCCTTAACTACATGTTAGTACATGTTTAATAGTTAGTGCATTAACTAACATTAAACTAAATCAAACAGCCTCTTTAAGAAGGAATACGAAATACTCTGACTTTGAAATGAATTTAAATAATTTAATATCATAATTTGAGCTTTTGACATCTTTAGGATTGTCATAATCATTACTGGTTGGCGAAGGATTAGTTGATCTTCCTCAACAAGCGTAGAAATCAAGCTAAATACACTAATAACTGATCTAGTCTGTTTTGTGTTGTTCTCTTTCTGTTTAAATTCACTCTAATGTGACTTATATGTAGCTAAATAAATAAATAAAATCTCAAAACCCACAATATCAAAACCCACAAAACCTAAAACATATAGAACGATTCCAACAGAAATGGCCAATCTAGAAACATGCAGGTAATGTCAGAACCTTTGCTGGGTGTCAGAACAGTTCACTCTCCATTCAGACGCAGACCGTGAGGATCCTGTACCTCCGCTCTCTGACTTCTTGAAAAGCCACACCACATCTCTTAATCGGGCTCAATACTCACTGTGTTAGTACATGTGTATTTGATAGAAAGTATGAAATAAATCATGAGCTGAGTTTAGTAAGTAGTTAACAGTTAATCAATTATGATTGGGCCCCCTCAAGTAAAGTCATGTTAAAATAATGTATTAACAAGCCATGAGTATGTGTTAGTGTATGGATAGTTAATAATGAATTAATTATTATTATGTAACTAACTAAAATATACTGAGTCTGAGATTTTATTGGGGCAAGTTGTTACATATGTCTTGTATGTCTTATATTTTACATTTTTAATAATTGTTTACTGTTTACATTTATCTGAAAAGCCTATAAGAGGTTGTTTGAAGGGATAATTCTCCCCAAAACAGTAACTGGTCCCCAGTGAAAAAAAAAGTAAATGAAGAACAGAATCTGTTTGGAGAGAAAACAGTTCTTCAAAACATTCATCAATATATATATATCAGCAGAAGAAACAACAAGAGTTGTATTCTCGTGATCACGACTTAATTTTTTCGTGATCTCGACTTAATTTTCTCGATATAACAAGAGTTGTTCTTTTAACAATGATTGTTTGATTTTTAAAACACAACACATCGTGAATCTGCTGTTGTTATAGTAACGAAATAAGTCGTGATAACAAGAAAACAACTTTTGTTATGTTGAGATCATGAGAAAAATAAATCATGATCCTGAGAAAATAACTTTTGTTATGTCCTGATAATGAGAAAACAATGTCGAGATCACTAGTCGTGATAAAGAGAAACTCGTTTTGTCGAGATCACGAGAAAATTAAGTTGTGATCACGATAAAACAAGAAGGAAAAAAATGATAATGCATGGCCTCTTAGAACTTCCATACAAAATTGAATGTGCTTTTACAGAAATCAACTTTTAAAACAATAAGTGAAACAAGTGAGACTACAAGCCAGGACTGGATGAACAGTATCCTCCTGAACTTTCATTTAGAAATCCATATAAACTGATATCAAACTGTCATTCAGACTCAAGAACTTAGATGAAAAGAAAGTTCTGTTCTTTTTCTGTTACTCAGTATTTGCAGCATTTATAGACCTCAAGGTTGACTTTTTATTCTATTACGCTTTATTCTGTTGAAATGGGCAGGCAGGAAACAGTCTATTCTGCTCCCTGTCATGGTGAAATGTTCCATCACAAGTGCTCTGGGGGCGAACTATACAATGGACTGACAACATGGCACAAGAAAAGAGGGCATGATTATACTTAAAGGGATAGTTGACCCAAAAATGAAAATTCTGGCATTAATTACTCACCCTCATGCCGTTCCAAACCCGTAAGACCTTCGTTCATCTTCAGAACACAAATTAAGATATTTTTGATGCATTCTGAGAGCTCTCTGACCCTCCTATAGACAGCAATGTAATTAACTCGATCAACGTCCAGAAACGTAGCAAGGACATCGGTAAAATAATCCATGTGACATCAGGGGTTCAACAGTAATTTTACAAAGCTACGATAATACTTTCTGTTCTGTGTCAGCTGTGCCACGCGGATACGTTGTTTTCGTTCAGATCAAAGTGTAAACGACACTGTTACGTTCAGTGGATACTCTCCAAAATGGCGCTAGGGTGGAAGAGACAAATTGTTGAATAAAGTAGTTATTTTTGTACAAAAAGTATTCTCGTAGCTTGACGTGAGGGTGAGTAATTAATGACAGAATTTTTCTTTTTTGGGTGAACTATCCCTTTAACTAACTGGCAAACACATGTATAGTATATGCCTCATGGCTCCAGACAGAATTTTAGTTTTCCCATGTTTTGATTATGAAGGCCTGTTGAAGACAGGTATAGTGGTGTGAGCTGTGATTATCTACCATCATACTGCTGAGGCTTTGATTCGGTCTGTAGCGGAGGCTTTGAGTTTCACACAATCTGCTCTCTTGTTAAAACGAAAAAAGATACCTCTTCATCTTCCACAAAAATCACTATTGGGTTTCATTTACACTTATGATCTTTTTTTGATGACAGGAGAAACATAATCGTATCATAATTGTATGATTTGATCAGTAATTATTGTAGATTTGAGAAGATTAACATGACTTGGTAAGTTTCACATTTTATTTCTGTATATGACTGTAATGAAACATATCTCACATCAAATTTAATTACTGAAAACCTGAAGCATAACTGTTAATTGTTTAACAAGATATAGTTCAGGAGCACTTTAAAATAAGGTTCCACTTGTTAAATAAATTAGTTAATATGAACTGACAATGAAAAATACTTCTAAAGCATTTAAGTAAAATGCTTAATTTAATTCATGTATATTTGTACAGTGCATTTTATGATTTATTTTTTCTAAGCAGCTTTACAGAGAAAGTGTTTTAAGGTGTTTCAAATATTACATATATATATATATATATATATATATATATATATATGGG
>NW_015505353.1:4776-45352 GCF_001515645.1 Sinocyclocheilus grahami
TCTCCTCTCCACCAGTAAGCTGGTGTGTGGTGGGCGTTCTGGAGCACTATGGCTGCCATCGCATCATCCAGGTGGATGCTGCACACTGGTGGTGGATGAGGAGATTCCCCCGCTTTCATGTAAAAGCGCTTTGAGTACCCAGAAAAGTGCTATATAAATGTAACTAATTAATTAATTATATATATATATATATATATATATATATATATATACACACACATTATTTTTTATTAAAGTATATATATGAATAGAATACAATTATAAATTGATAAAGTAATTATTAGTGTGTAACAATTTGAGTGAAACTGAAATATTAAACATACTTTTTTTTCCCCCTTCTATGACATCTCAGGCAGGTATACATGCACACAACACAATTTGTTAAAATTGATTCTGGTGTGAAATAATCTTAAATATCACCTTTACTCTGCATACTTAAAACATTTGTACAAAACAAGGAGTGGTTGTGCATAGCAAACCATCATATATTAAACTGATACTCCAAAATAAATCTCTTGTGGGAGAGAGAGAATTACTTATGGGCAACTGATAATTTACAGCTTGTGTGGCCTGTCGGAAAAGGAGGAGGAGAGAAACGAGCTGACGGTGGTGTAACATGGCACTTTGTGCATGATGTCTGACAGCAAATAAGTAGCGCATTTCAATTTTTTAAGCAGTTGTAATGATAAACGGTGACAGGATTTCCCGGGTGCCTGTTTTGATACACGGTGGCACTTCAACACAATAGCAATATTTAAGCCATGTCAAAATGCCATGTTTTGTGAAAAACGCTCATATCTTGTGATCAGGTCAAAGCTGTATTTGGAAGACCAAACATTACATTTTACCATTTCATCTCTCTGAGCCTCCAACAAATATGGCTTGCCATGACGATGAGAAAAAAAATCCAGACTGGGAATTTCAGCCCCACAGTCTGGTATTACGAGGTAATGTGGTTGCCATGGTTTCCAATTATTTGGGCAAATTGAGGAATCAAAAAGGTGTGAGACAATTTTAACTATTTCTGCTGTCCTCTGTGTCCTGCTATTCCTGAGGTCCGAGACTTAAATAAACCCTTTCCCTAGTAACCAAGCTAATTCAAATGCTTTGCCAGATCCAGCTCACTGCTGGCACTGCTGACAGCTGCTCTAATATACCGAGTGCAATTCACCTTAAAATGCAGATATTCTTCTCTAAGTATGTTTATATGTCTTGTTTAATGTTGTCATTTTACATGGTCTGACATTGTACACACATTTAATCTTAGTTATAGTGCAGCATATGTAACGCACAAATCTGTCAGTTTAGGGTGAGCAGAGCTGATGGCCCGCAGTCACCTCTGCCTTAATTCACTCACATGCTATTTTTTCATGCTCCTACGGTTTTCTTCCCACCTTGACATGTGTACACACACCATCTGACTGCTTTTACCTCTCTCTTACACACACACTGCACATTCTGTTGACAGTACCAGAAGATCAGAGAAGTGAATTTCAGGGACCAGAGATGTAAGGTGACAGGTACAGAGAAGAAGCGCATGGAGACTTGGTCTTACGTCTGTTGCTATCAAAGGCTTCAGCTGGGGGAAAGGGTTGAGGTGGAGAGGTGAGAATACTGACTCTGTAGCTCTCATATACTCAAGGACATTACACTCACTAACACTTCTCTGGCCTGTTTACACAAGAGATTCTCAAAGACTACCCAAATCAATGCAATGTTTAATGTAATTACAAAATTTTATGTAATGTAATAATCATTTTTGTTTTAGAATATTTATTTTTTTGGAAATTAAGTTAAATTGTGATATCATTCAGAAACAAAATGACAAAAACACAATTATTTAATATTTAATGTATTATTTTTTTAAGAAATAAAATCAGTATAGACATTTAAATAGGTTTATATATATACACATGCATATGAAAATCATAAACCTCATTTAAAACTAATTAAATAAAATAAAACACCTTATATAATATTTTCTGTTAACAATTTTAAAAAGGGTTCCATTTGTTAGCATTAGTTAACTAAATTAGTAAACATGAACTTACAATGAGAAATACTTCTATATCATTTTTTTATCTTTCTAAATGCAAATTTTAGTATTACCTAATATATTAATATAATCAACAGTTGTATGTAGGAATCTTTGTATGAATAGTCACATTTTTAATGGACCTGAGCTAACATGAACTAATAGTGAGGAATTGTATTTTAGTTAATGTATTAACAATTGGGACCTTGCTTTAAAGTGTTAGCCATTTGTTTCACTTGCATCCTGAACCTGACAATCAACATTTTCTGAAGGTTAAGAACCTCTTTTTCACTGACATTTTATTTTCATGCTATTCAAACCCCCTCGAAATGTTGGATTTCTAAAAAAATTATTGGATAGAGAATATTGCTGTTGAATTAATTTAATGTGGAAACATGGAAAACTGTGTAAAAAGTTCACGCAAGAGTAGCTGCCTGTCACTTGTTCGTGTTATTGTGTAGTCTTGTGTCCCTGTGCACGGTACTGATGGCTGTATTCCAGTAAGGATTGTAGTCATTGACTCTGTGACCAACATCCTCCTCCAGCGAGGCTGTTTGGAGGCAGGGACCGGAGGTTTCTCTCCTCTCTGGAGACTTCACATCCATGCCTGAGCATTAATTGGATCTTTTTAATGAGTGTGTGGATCTCTAGGAGCTCAGACACCACGCTTGTCCCCACTGATGAAGTGGATTTCTGAGAATCTAAGCATTTCTGTCCCAGCTTTGCTCCTCCACGGATTTCAATGATTGGCTGTTCCGCTTTGACCTGTTCTTGTGAGCAGAAGAGGCTCCGTAGAGGACAGGAAAGTAATAATACACCTAACTCAATGAAACTGAATATTGTTTTATAACATATTTATAACTATTCCCTCTAACACTACTGTTGATTTCATTTTAGAAGCCATGTATTTTGTGTGTGCTATCCAAAAAAAAAAATTTTTTATGTGCCTCGCCAGCAAACAGTACCTGTTTAGAGTTGAAAGATGTGAGGCACCTGTTAATTTTTGCCTTTCTGTGCCATCTGCTGCTTGCCATCAAAGACAGATGGGTATCCCATCAGCGGACCACTCATGCCCCCCCCCAGGCCTCCCCTGGCACACCCACTTCTCCTCCCTCCCCAAAGCTCTCTGGTATCACACTGCGGCCAACAAGGATTAAAGAGCGAAGAGGGAAAACATGGAACTAAATGTGAATAATTCATCACAAGCTATTTGAAATATCACAAATGTCATTCTCTGGATTTGGGAGGGAGGGGTGGTAAACAGCGTCAACACAGTTCTAATTAAAAGTTTAGATGTCGTAAATTAAACATCAGCTTGTAATATTACAGATGGGCCAGTGCCTAAATTATATTTAAATGGTAAACTGGATTACATACCGTGCGTTCGGTGCAACGATGCTTTTGTTGAAAGAAGAGCAATTTGCGAGAGAATTGCTGGGAAAATGGCATCCTGCTGAATCAAATAATCTAAATGGCATCCACTGTGCATGTTAGAAAATAATAATAATGTTTTTTTAAATGTGGGCTAAAAAGGTGGACAGTGATTAATTGTTTGTTTAGTGCAAAAGTAAAAAAAAAAATAAAACCAAGAGAGAAAAAATCTGTCATTATTTTAACAAAGAACAGATTAGATACACCACAGGCTAAGTGAAACAGTCATTTTTGCTGAAGCTTAATCCAAAAGAGAAATCCTTCATTGGTATAACCACAAATAGTGAAAACCCAACATTAGTTTGAACTATTTTAAGAGGTGACCATAATGAATCAGTTTTAAATATAATTTTTGTGACTCTTAAAGGTGATTCCTAATCATTCCCTAGAATGTGCTTGCTAAAAGGCATGCAACAAAAAAAAGGTGTCTGAGCAGCACAAAGAAAAGCAAACAAGTACAGAACAGGAATAAAAAGCTTTTTATACCTTCATGAGAATCTGTCTGCACAGACAGTGCTCGCCTAAATGTAGTAACCTTCATGTGTCGCTTCATACTGATGAAATCTTCTCTAGGAGAGCGGCTCATTGTTTTAATTGCTTCAGTGCATGTGTGCAGCTGTTCACAGTAATGAATTGTAGCACTCTGTAACAAAAGAGACAGTCTCTTTATTTGGAAATAAAAGGAACAGAGAAAGAGGCAGAGAGAGAAAGAAAGTGGGAGAGAGAGAGAGATTGGCCGAGTGTTGTAATGACAGCAATGTTTAGAAAGCAATCAATTTGGAATTAAAGTACACTTAAGATACAGGACTTACTACTTCACAATGAAGAGGCCATCTTGAAGACGGTTTTGCTCAACAAAGGCAGTAAAAATTAAACTACAAACTATGTTTTCAAGGTTAGAAGTTATTGTTAAACCCATGATAAGGACAATGTGGGTATCTTTAAGGCTGGAATACACTACACAATTTTTGCCCCGGTTTTCTGCCGCTATAGTTGCCGAAAGTCAGAGCCAGGCTGTGGATCTGAGTTGACAGATTTCATAGAAGATCACGTAGTGTATGATGGTCACAGACTCCAAATTTTTTTTTTGCTTCAGACTATGATTTCCATTCAGTTGGAGGATATCAAGCATGTTTGATATTTTGAGCTGATTTTAGAATGCATATTGTTTTCATTTGTCACGTATCTCCTAGTAACAAGCAGTGTTGGGGAGTAACTAGTTACATGTAACGGAATTACATAATTTAATTACAAAATAAAAGTAATTGTAATCAGTTACAGTTACTAAGAAAACATGTGTAATTAAATTACAGTTACTTATGAAAAAGTTAAGGATTACAAAGGGGGTTACATCTGATTTTTTCACACACACTCCCACATACAGATTTAATTGAGTTCTTTCATAAACTGCAGTGACTGCTCTAAAATATTAAACACCAATGTTTTAGAAGTTTATAACATGCTTATCCAATAGGGTTTATGTATATGCTTTTTTTTAAGATTAACTTTTTTTTTTCTAAGGCATTGTTAGATTCCAGTGTTTCCGGTCATAGCTATATGCAAAGATTTGATTTCAAAAGCAGTATCATAGCTATTAAACTATTTCTTGTTATTATTTTAAATATGTATTTAACCTGCACTGCACATTTTGCATATCTTCTTTCTCTGACACACCAATTTCAGATATTGGAGTCTCTGCTAATGAGCTGATGACTTGAATCAGGTGTGATTGATTAAGGAGACATACAAAACGTGCAGTGTTGGGGTGCCTCCAGGACCAGGGTTGGGAACCACTGCTTTAGGGTATTCTTAAAATGGTCTCAGTGGTCGTGTAAACACCTTTTTTACCTTGTCAAAAACAGCTCTGTTCACAGCGACTCATTTCGGTGCATATCTCTTTACATGCTAATGAGCTCTGCTCACCCCGACCCTCTCTAAAAAAATAAAAAGTGTGTTGGAACCGATAGCCTTGTGGGCAGTGTGCCAACATACAGCGCCATTGTGCTTCGGGTGTCCCGTGTTCGAATCCTGACTTGAGGACCTTTCCTGATCCTGTCCTCCCCCTCTCTCACTTCACTTCCTGTCATGTCTGATCTGTCCTAACACAATAAAGGCAAAAATAAAAAGTGTGAGACTTACTTCTTGTGGAGGTGCAGCTGGATCATGAACAGTGGGTACTGATCCATCCTTGAGTTTTAACTTTTTAACAAAACCTGCCTTGAATTGTCCCTCATTCAGAAAGCAGTCTGGAGTAAAATGATTTGCGCAGCCAGACATAAATGAATTTAGTGAAAGTGAAGTGAAGTGACATGTGGCTAAGTATGGTGACCCATACTCGGAATTTGTGCATGCTCTGCATGTAACCCATTCAAGTGCGCACACACAGCAGTCGACACACACACCAACAAAGTTGGGGGTTTGGTGCCTTGCTCAAGGGTCTCACCTCAGTCGTGGTATTGAAGGTGGAAGAGAGAGCTGGTATTCACTCCAAAATCAAAATGGTTTGATAATTGAGACTGTTTAGGTTTTTGGGGGATTAAAAAAAGGAGTGAAATTTTATCATTGTAGGGTGGTTGTGTCCACACACTGCTAAGACACATTTATATGCAAATGAAGATATTTTGCATCCAATGTCTCCTTTAAAATTCAAATATTATAATCTTAATTCAAGTGATGATTTTGAAAGTCTGACAGCTATCAGTGTTGAGCACATATTCTAAGTTTAACCCTGCCTGGTTTACATGTTTGAAAATGATTAACAGTTGAAAACATTAGAAATTTAGAAAAGTAATCAAAAAGTAATCATATGTAATCAGTTACATTACTTTTATAATTACATTTTACGTAGGGTAACTTGTAATCTGTAACCTATTACATTTAAAAGGTAACCTTCCCAACACTGGTAACAAGGCACACGTTTCTGCATGAGTTTGTTTAATTGAAACAATGCTAAAGTCTGGTAGTGTATGGTCCTCAGTTGTTTAGAGTATGATGGGCAGTTTTTCTTCTGTGACTATTACAAAGTCGGTAAGTGTATGGTGCCCAGTATTTTAAGATCTGTTCAATTTTTAAAAGTCATGTAGTGTATTACAGCCTTTAGCCTATATTAAAATCCTGAAAACAAAACAAAACAATTAGGGGTGATGTCTTTTGTAATTTACCTCAAAACTTAATTTAAAGATAACATTTTAAATTTAAAGTAGTTACTGTCAAACTGCCTTAAGAAAAAGTAAAAAGTAAAAAAAGTAAAAGCATCCATGACTAACAAATGACTCTTATGAGCAAGCTGTTTGTAATGAATACATAAAATACATATACAGCAAGATGTAGTTCGATTCAAAACAAATGACTCTGCTGAACCAGTTATTTTAATGAATCTCTCCAAAAGACTCACAAACCTACAAGTTACCACTAGTTTGTGTCAGTCGAATAAATCATTTCCTGAACTCTCTGAATCTGAATGAACTGACTTATTTACTGAACTGCAAGTTATTATTGCCTAGCGGTAATGTCTGAAGAACATTCCATTGATAATGTTTTGACACTACAATAAATGTACAACTAACTGGTTATACATTTTTAATCAGTCATATTTGTTTGCCACAGTAACAAACAGAGTTTTTAAAGGGGTCATATGATGCGATTTAAATTTTTCCTTTCTCTTTGGAGTGTTACAAGCTCTTGGTGCATAAAGAAGATCTGTAGTCACATCGCTCCGGCCGGACACGGCATCAACAGTATGTGAGGGGCGTAACATTTCTGTCTCACGCTTGAGGTATTCGGCCAATCACAACACATTGGATAGCTTGCCAATCACAGCACACCTCGCTTTTTCAGACCAATGAGCTTTGTAAAAATCGACGCGTTTCAAAAAGGCGGGGCATAGAGGAGAAACAATAATGTACAGTATGTGGAAAATAATGTGTTTTTTGAACTTTAAACCGCATAAACACATTTCATTACAGCAAATACACAAAATAATGTTCTTTTTAGCAGCATCATATGACCCCTTTAAAAGAATGTCATTTTTGACAGCATGCACTACAAAAGTTTAGGGTCAGATTTTTTTTTAAAGTATTGAAGAAACTAATACTTTTAATTTCTTTTAAAAATTTCTTTAAGTTTCTTGAGCACAAATCAGTATATTATAATAATTTCTGAAAGATCATAATACTGATGACTGGCATAATGGCTGCTGAAAATTCACCTTTATTGTCATAATTAATTCCCTTTTAAAATATATTACAATAGAAAACCCTGAATATTTTATACAACAGAGCCAAAATGTTTTGCAGCATCTAAATGTTTAGCTATAAAAACCCTACATGTAATGTATAGTTTGCATCTGTGAATTGGTTCGTTTACAGGAACCATCACAATAAAGTGATCCACCAGAATTAATCAGTCTTTAGACTTTCACATAAATCATGACAGAGGACAGTTTAGCAGAAAACATTTAATTATATTCCCACTATGTTCAACTGTGTGTACAGTACAGTACAACTTAAAACAAAACAAAAGATTTAGCAATGTAGTTCTATTTATGTTCTATTTTCATCCTCTGAAAAATGTACATTAGTTCTTTTAGCAACATGGGTACTTCCAGTTACTACACCCCACACTGATCATGACAGTGCTTTTAGGAAACCCCAGTGACCATCCTTCAGTCATCATAATGGACAGAAGCACTTTAGATGACCTCTTGCATAAGGGCACTGGTGGGTGAACTAATTACAAGTTTAGCTCGGAAGCCCAACAGTAAATCATAAAGAAAATCCTGACAGGGTGAATAAAACCTTATTTCAGTGAACATATTACCTGTCAATCAGCAGCAGAGCAGGGAGTGGTTGGGAGCCAAAGCTCTGGAAAGGTTTAGAGACTGACTGAAAGGCAGAGCAGAGGGAGGGGAGCACAGCTTTGGCGGCGAGCCCTCACGAGCTTGCTTCTAACGTTTCGCAAAAGGAGTGAGTGAAACATTTGGATATCGCAGATGCACACCTGCACAGCAAAATGAGCGAATGCTCTGAAGAGGGGCCTGTGGCTATGAATCAGAGAGAAAGAGAGAAAGAGAGGGGGAGGTATAAGGAACGAGTGTTAGAAGGACTGGTGAAAAGATGAGAGCAAAGAGGAGAAATAAAAAACAAGGGGGAAATGAAAAGAGAACTGAAAGGTATAGAGAGCGCAGGTGATAAAGAGACAATTAAAAGACAGAAAAGAGAGAGATACGCAGAGGGTTTGAGGCACATTAGAGAGACATACAGTAAAGACGCAGGGGGATAGACAGCCAAGCAACTCAGACTCATTTTAGCAGAGCCTGCCACATCTCTCATCTCTCAAAGGGAGGCACATTTCCTCAGGCTTGGAAAATGGTGCTGATGCAGAGAAGACTTGGAGAGTTGTTTAGTCAGGTAGAGGCCATGAAAGTTTTCTGGTTCTGCTGCAAGAGACATCTCCTGCAGTTTTGTTTGTCTAGTGATATTTTGAAGTTAAGTCCTGATTGAAGCTAATTTCCTTGTATTTATCCATTATACATTTATTAACTCAGCAAGGAAGGATCTGATCTAAACTTTCGGCTATGATGCTAATTATTTTCAAATGTGATCATCATTGCGCCCTACTCAATCCGAAGGGCAGAACACTTGAAACTGATATATTAAAGGGAACAGGGCTGTTTTTTTCAATCAGAATTTTACCTTGAAAATGCAGCGTTATAATTTGTGCTTGTAGCTGTTAAAATTGTTGTGACAAATAAAACATTTTAAATAAAAAATGGCCCATTTAATACTACTGCTAAAAGGTTTGGATTGTGGAGGATGGAGGATTTTTCAGTGTTTTTGAAAGAAGTCTCTTATGCTCACCAAGGCTGCAAAAATACAGTAAAAACAGCAACATTATGATATATGTTTATATGTATGTATATAGTTGAGTTCTTGCTTAATTAAAAAAAAATCGGTAACACTTTCTATGAAGCCAATATTTATAATACATTATAAGGGTATTCTTAAGGCATTATAATGAATGCATAATGCATTATAAAAGCCCTTATAATATGTTATATCATCTAATGAATATTCATAAGAACAGTTTTAATGTTTTATAATATTTACTTATTTGTGGTTATAGCTTTTAAGTGTATGATGATTTATAACACACAGTGAACATGTTGCATCCATTTAAGTTACAATGGATTATATTTCTCATAGTTATAATGTATTATAAGTCTCATATCTTGCCATTAATAAGACATATTTGCTTTGAACTATTTTTAATGTAATATCAGTTTGATTATTTTGATGGTTCCTCAACAGACAAACTGACTATAAGTAACTTTGCAAGTACATCAACATTCTATCAACCCTAACCTTAACCTAAGCCTGCTAATACTCTAATGAGAGTTAGTTGACATGTTGCAAAGTTGCTTATAGTCAATAGACTAGGGGGACCATCAAAATAAAATGTAACCTAACATATAAACATTGCATTTTTTACACTAGCTCACATCAGAATTAATATTTGCCTCACAGGGAACACTCAAATAACACTCCACACCTAACCACTTACAAGATGTAGTAAGATACTGTGCAGATATTAAATAAACAATGTCAAGATAGTCCATTATAAATGTAAAAATAGATTTTATATGGTGTTCATTGTGTGTTATAAATAATCATAATCTTAAAACTTATAACCACAAATGCGTAAGCATTATAATGTATTATAATTGTTGTTATGATTATTTATAAGATGATATAACATATTATAAGGTCTTTTATAATGCATTATGCATTCATTATAATGCCTTAAGAATACCCTTATAATGTGTTATAAATATGGGCTTCATAGAAAGTGTTACCAAACAATCTTTAAATATTGACCCCAAACTTTTAAAAGGCAGTGTCCCTCTTCACATGGCCACCTGATGAATCACATAAACAGCATTATATACTTTTAACTTAGCTAACAACCTTGTGGAGAAGCTCTTTGTGAAGGGATTCAGCTGATTTTTGGAACGACCCCTAATATTGGCCTCTTCCTGTAGTGGCATTCAATGGCACAAAATGTAATTTGGAAATCACTCTATGCCATTTCAAATAAATGAAACAGAGAAAAAAGAAAATGGAGGGAATAAAAACACAAGAAAGGCAAAAAGCAGAGATTTTAAAAGTAAATGAAATGGGCATATTTAAGAGAATTTATAAGGAGATGGTAAAAGAAAAATGATTTGGTCAGAAAATAGAGGGTCGTATTGGTGAGAAAGGAGGTAAATGAGGAGGAGGAAAATACTTTTTAAAGAGAAGCAAGTGTGGCAGTTCCTAATGCAGCTGTCAGTGCCGTGCTTGGGTTGCGGATACACGCCGTCAATGCCGCTCGGGATTCTACCGCTTTTAAATGAGCCGCAGCCAGGGGGAACGCCAGCCAGTCGCCCCGCGACGACACCAGCTATGATTCACCGTGCCATTAATCTCACAAGGGAAATCTGCCTGGTTTTGGTACCCTCTCCCATCCTAACCTGAGATGTAGCCATAAATGTCTCCCTCCACTGATGGAGCTGAGATAGATTGACAGAAGGAGAGGAGCCCCAGACTTCCAGTTAGAGGCAGGATGAAACGAGCAAAGATTTAAATACTGTTCAAGGATCTATAGGCTGTAATTCTCCTTATTTCTTCTTTCCTTCTTCTCATTAATAAGAGATTATGAAAAGGTTGTTGTGTCACTCTTACATTATCTGATCCAATTGAGTACCATCTAGTGTACGCTGTTCAACAAAAGCCCAATGTTGTTATGGACAAGGATGTTTTAAATCAAGCAGAAAGGCACTGAATGCGTCATTCACTGAATGCTGCTAAGAGGCTTTCGTTTCCACCTCACTCGGTTGTACACTGTTTCATTACTTTCATCTGCTTCATAGCGCTGTTTGATAAACTGCACGCACCCTGATTGGCTCATTACATATCTCTTTTTAAAGTGGGTGTTTGTTTCTTTGTGCTTAATGAATATACACCTGTGCAGTGAATAGAGTTCCCAGAGAAACTGTGAGAATATATATAAATATAAAATCAGCTTTAAAAGAGGGCTTATTGACACTGAATCAACACTCATGCACCCATCCATTCCCACACAGACATATCTGTACAAATGAACACACTAAAACAGAGTTAATACAGAGTTAATACCAATTTTGACAAAATATGAAACAGAAAATAAATTCCATGGTTCTGTTATGCAATACATTTTCACATCCCCATATACTGTATAGGGATAAAATAAATAATAAATAATAAACTCTGGGAAAAATAGGAATCAGTTATTTTAATATTCCTTCGATTTGATTTGATGTTGCCATTTTGGCCAATATAGGTGCTCTGCACTAACTTCTAAAATGAAAAACTGGTATTTATTAAGAAATATTCCATCTTCAGAAATGTTCATGCTCTCCCACTTTGTCTAATCCAAATGCTTCAAACTAAATATTGTATGAATTTTTTGCTGTGTTCTCATTAATTTCACCTATTAGTCTTTTGCAATATCCTTTTAACTAACAAACACCAGTCCATGAAGTTTCATCATTTGTTGGGAAATAACAGGCAAGTATCAGCAATAGATTTGATAATACCCTCATGTAAGCTAAGCAATGTACTGAGCAATGGGTAACTTTATTGCCATATTGCTATGTTCAATCCTGTTAATTTTCTTGTTGTGTCAGTAATAAAAGAAATGTAATGAATAAAGTTAAAGTGGCAGAGCATATTTTTGAAAGCCTGGTATACTATTTTTGGGAAATACATTATAAAATGACAATTCATTATCTAAGTTTAAATGCATAACAGGAACAGATGATTAGAAGAGCTGTATGCATACACTGTAAATCCTATATTATATGTAAATCCTGACAGAAATCCTATGAAAATCCTAAATCCTAAAAAAAATGAATTTTGATCTAGTATAAAGTCTTCTACAAGGTTTGGCGCTCGGCCATGTTCTTACATTTATTTATCTCTGCCTAATTTGATGGCACAGATTCAGTAAGGTTGATATTCTGCTAGCTTTTTTGGACGGGGTCTAAAAAAACTGGAAGTGTCCTGCACAGCTCCGGTGTCAGGGCTCATCATTTGTTGGGCACCCATCATGTTTTGCATTAATGAGCTCCATTATGGCTTCAGAAAAAGGGACCAAAATGCTCGGCGACAAAAGAGGGATGCTAATTCACAAGTGCGCACAGATGCTGTTTGCAAGCTGCAAACAATCTGTCAACTGGGAGGGGCATTTGAATGTTTGTTTCAATATTTAGCAAAGCTAGCGAGAAACAATGTACTAAATTAGAAAGACTTGAAAAGTGTGTGCTCTTACAAGTCTTTAAAATCAAATATAAAATGACAGCGTTTGAACAAAACACGTATGGGTAATGTGTTTTCATTTCCTTATGCTGTCCATTAGGTGGTAATGTTTGTGGTAATGAGCGCTGGAGGCAAACCAAGCTCTGTCAAACAGCCCCCTCCTCCTCTCCCTCCTGTCATCCTCATGGTCTGAGCCGCATTAGATCCCAGGCGTCCTCCTGCGGGCAGTGCCGAGGCCACTTGTGTCCTCGCTAAGGCGGGCTCTGGGATTGCTGGAATGTGGCAGGAGCCTCGGAGAGCTCCGGTTGCTAGAACTCATCATTTGAGGATATGCCACTATAAGAGGCAGTATGATTCATTAAGCCTAGATCCAAGTACTGAGGGAATGGCATATGAACCTCCAGCACTTTTACCTCTGATATGCCCCCCTCCCATGTCCCTTTTCTAATTCTCCAGATGGGCCGCAGCTTTGCTTGCCAACCATTGCGGCATGTCAAGGAAGGAAAAAGAGAAAGAGACCATTAATGTCACTCAGCCTGGGAGACATGTAGATGCTTGGAACATGGAGCACTTAGATTCTTACTTCCTGACGTACAGAGAGAGCTGAAAGCAAGCAAGATTACCATAATAAAAAGGAATGAGAGAGAAAGAAAGCAAGTGCGAGAGCAAAAGATGGTGTGGTGTAAAAGATGAAAAAAAAGTGAACATAGAGAGAAGGTATGGAGAGAAATGCTTTGTGGAAGCCTATAGCACAAGATTCTTCTATTCTCTCTCTTTTCGCCATTGTGCCTGTGCTAGTTTCCTCTTTGTGCTTAAATCTGCCTGTAGGATTAGACAAGCCCTCTGCTTGGTCTTCAAAGCCAAGCTCAACTTTTTTTCTTCCTACTTTCCTTCTTTCTTTTCTACTAAAGTTTCCTTACCAAAGATGCTTAGTGGGGCTCTATCTAGTGGTCCTGTCCTACTGTGGAGTTTAACAAATCCTCACAAAAGTCCTCGCCCCAATATAGGAGAGAGGAAAAATGATAAACTGAGCAAAGCATGAGTAATCCCTTCACAAACTGAGACATTGTTACTCATCCGCTGACCACAAAATTGCCATTTGTGCACCGTAGGAAAGAACCAGACAAGACATTTTGAACTATTGCACTACATGCTGATCGGTTTTATGGATACTTTGTAGTGCAACAAGCACTGTGCCATATTAAGACCATTATCATTGGGAAATACGGAAAATGCCACTGAACAAACGGGCTGACTTTTTATGTTTTGGATCCCAGAGAGCCTAAAAACATGTAGAAGTATAATTTTGAACATTTATTTGAATAATAATTTTTACATCAGTTTCTTTTAATATGTCACTTTGACCATTAAAATTCAGTAATCAGATATTATTGGGTCACTGAAAGCCAAAGCATAGGTCTAAGTAATGTATAATTGTTATGTACATTTGAAGTTAAGTTCAAATTTAGTCCATAATCAGATCTCATAAAATTTGGGAAAAGCAGTTTCAACCTCATACTTCAATTTTAGTATGTTTTAGTATGTCTTTTCAAGCTATTAAAAAAAGCATAATTTTTTTTGAGCTATTAAAAACAAACAAACAAAAGACCTGAGGGTTCACTTATGAAATGGTTGAAACTCATGAATTAATGATAATTTTGCAAATTTTACAGTGGTTCTTAAATAACGGTGCATGCCCCCTTGGGTATTGCAGAGGTATTGAATGGCTCATACACAGATTCAAATTTAATGCGTTGACGATTAATTTTCACAAATCTTTTACACCTTTTCCTCTAATGGTGTCGTGCGTGAGCTCACTGCGCTTTGCTAATATAAACAAACAAACATTCACGCGTCAGATTAAAAAGGAATGGCAAGATTTTGACTGAATAACAGCTTTAATTTTTGTCTGTTTTTTTTTTTTACCCAAATCAATTGAATAACTTGGAATATAGCTCACAAATCAAATGGACTACAGTTATGGTACTTTATGTGCTTTTTGGAGCTTGACAGTTACAATCACCATTCTCTCATCCATCATACTTTTGTTTCACGGATGAAAAAGTCATATGAGTTTGGAGTGACATGAGGGTAAGTAAATCACAGGATTTTTATTCCTTTCATATTACTTCTGAAAAACAGTATCTCTTATTTATTTTGAGTTATTGTACGGGCCTTTTATTATTAAAATACTTTGTGTATATAGTTGCAACACAAAGTTTACAAAAAAACTAACAAACAAAAAAACAAACAGATTGGCCTGCTGACAAAAAGTTCAATACGTTTTTGCATTTGTTTTTCACTGAAAGTAATTTTTAAAAAGTTAATGTTTATCCACATCAGTTTTTCAAAACAAAAAACTTAAAAAAAACTAAACTTTTATTATTGTCAGAATCAGAATCAGAAGAGCTTTATTACCAAGTATGTTTACACACACAAGGAATTTGACTTGACGACAGGAGCTTCCAGTGTAGAAGAAAGTACAAACATAGTGCAGACATACATGATAGTGTAGACATACATAGGAATAACACAGTAGGGATGTAATATAAAACTAATATAATAATAATTGTGCCAACAATTGTTGCCTTCTCACCAAGCTGTTTGCCTATTTTCCTGTAGCCCATCCCAGCCTTGTGCAGGTCTACAATTTTGTCCCTGGTGTCCTTAGACAGCTCTTTGGTCTTGCCCATAGTGGAGAGGTTGGAGTCTGATTGATTGAGTGTGTGGACCGGTGTCTTTTATACAGGTAACAAGTTCAAACAGGTGCAATTAATACAGGTAATGAGTGGAGGATAGGAGGGCTTCTTAAAGACAAACTAACAGGTCTGTGAGAGCTAGAATTCTTGCTGGTTGGTAGGTGATCAAATACTTATTTCATGCAATAAAATGGAAATTAATTATTTAAAAATCATACAATGTGATTTTCTGGATTTTTTTTTGATTCTGTCTCTCACAGTTGAGGTGTACCTACGATGAAAATGACAGATCTCTCCATTCTTTGTAAGTGGGAAAACTTGAAAAATCAGCAGTGTATCAAATACTTATTTGCCCCACTGTATATACAGAAATAGAAGTATAGGAAAAAATGTAATTATTTAGATAAATGTACAGATATGTTTATTAGTGTGCAGATAGATATGTTATTTACAAAGTGTGCAGTTTAATATAAATATACTATGTTAGTTGTATAATTTTGAAAGCTTAATTGTTTAGACTGAGTATAGCCTGTGGGAAAAAAGACCTTAAACACAGGTTGAATGGTGGGGGAGGGAGGGAGGGGGGTTGCAGGGGTGGTAGGTGAAGGTGTGAAGTGCAGATCAGAGCGGATGGGGGGTGGTAGACGATCCTTTTCAAATCTGCTGTAAAACACATTCAGATCGTCAGCCAGTTGTTGATTCTCCGCAAGCTGTGAGGGTGGTGTCTTGTACACGGTGTGCTCCTTTTTAAAGTATCAGTTAAATCAATAAATGTAAATTATGTAATATTTTACAGTGCAAAAAACTGTACAATTTTTTTTTACCACTCCATAAAAGGAAACAAATAAGGTCCCAATTTATGTTAGGTGGCCTTAACTAATATGTACTTACATTTAAATTAATCATTTGATACAATGCATTTATTGTGTACATACATGTTTTACATTGTACATATATTTTTAAAATACCTATATGTAGTTACATCTGTAATTCATTTCTGTAATTACATTTATAATTACACTGTTGACCCATCCCCTACACCTTAACCCACCCTTAAACCTACCCATACCACCAAACCTGTCCCTAACCGTACCCATATCCCACCACAATAGCAGCAAACGTGTTTTGCAATACAATATGACCACAATAAGTACATTGTACATGTATTTTTTTGATGCAAGTACAGAGTAGTTAAGGCCACCTAATATAAAGTGTGACCACAAATAATATGAACGTCTTCAATGGAAGGTATTCATGTGGTAAATGCAGTCATGCAGTATGACTTTCTACTTGAATTTCCTTAATGGATTTATCAGGGATTCTGTGGGGAGGAAGTTCATGATGTAAATTGACAGTAAAAAGCTGTCTGGTTGTGAAGAGCATTAATATTGTACTTCACAAATAGACAAGAGTGCCTCTAATTAACCCTCTACGGGTTGTCTTAATTCATTTACATATATACGAAATGGCTGTGATAGACTGTATTCCCTTGGTGAGGATACTTGCGCTTTTGAATCGTATCAAGACACTTTCCTCTAGCTAAATGTTAGAGAGCACTCCAGTCCAGCAGTTCATAAATACCTTCTTAGTCTGACACAAAAACACTGATTAGGAAAACACTCAAAAGACGTTCGCTTGCAATCAAACAATCTTTGAAAGCAAAGGGGAGGACATCAGATATTTTTTATATGCATGATTTCCTCCACAGAGAGTCATAGGCTTCTCTGGTTTCCAACTGAGAGAAAGATAAATTTGGTGGGCTGGACATACTTGCAAGATTCATTACCACAAGCTGTTCTGCCATTGGTACAACAGACACAAGACTTTGTTACAAAGACAAACCTCACTTTCAACCCTTTAATTGAGACATACAATTACCAAGTACTTCTGAGCGCTCACACCTCCTTTAATGATATAAATTCTTCTTTCATGGATTATGCATGGTTTAGGTTCAGTAAACTCTGCTTTTAGTTTAGTGGATTTAAACGCTTCCTAATGCAAATATAAAAATACCGTGTTTTATTCCTGGCATTAAAGGATTTCTTTGTCATCGTGAGCCACTTAAGAGCATAAATTGGTGCTGTGTGACCACTGGAATCCTCCTGGCTGACACAACCCTCACTTCAGAGCACACCTCTGAGATACTTTACTCTTGCTTAGCAAAGAGGCTTGTCATTTCGTTTATGCCAGCGTAGAGAGAGAGAGAGAGAGAGAGAGAGAGAGAGAGAGGGAGAGGGAG
Organism: Sinocyclocheilus grahami; assembly: GCF_001515645.1. NCBI lineage: Eukaryota > Metazoa > Chordata > Actinopteri > Cypriniformes > Cyprinidae > Sinocyclocheilus > Sinocyclocheilus grahami. The sequence goes on from NW_015505353.1 coordinate 22,516, forward strand.
GGGGAGAGAGAGAAGATACCTCCTCCGGTCTTCACTCTGACTGTGCCAAATAAGTGTTGATGTGCAGCTGGGTGAAGCAGGGCTGACAGTGCCCCACCGCTAATCCGGAGTTAGCGTTCGGATGGCTTCTCTCCCAGTAGAGGTAAATACCTGGGCGTGAGACGGAGATAAGAGCAGCAGCAGGTTTTAGCATCTTCTGCTGAAAAAGGTTTTTTCCCTAATTATTTCCTTTTTTTGAGCTTCGAAGGCTGCAGTGCTCTGAATAAACTCACAGAAGCACAAGGTACGGTCAGGAAGTGCACACAACATGTAAAAATGCGTACACAGGGTTAACGTGGTGTTCTTAGACAAATACACTGAGCTTCGTGTTAGTTGAAGGTTTTAGTTAATATTTCTTTAAAACTAATCTGACCCTGCCAGCCTTGCTATCCCAGGTATACTGAAGTCCCAAATAAATGATGCTAATTTGTAATCAAACAAACTATGTGTGTGCTTTGTAAATAATTAAGTGTGTCTTCTAAGAATCATTCCTCAAATAGCCATGGAAAATGCTGTGCTGATAGGTTGGATACACCCATGATTTCTATAGTGTGTATCAGGGCTCTCAAATTATAGCAACAGTTTGGAGTGAGATTACATCTGTTAGGGGAGGGAGCCAGTAAAAGGGGAGGAGAAACTCAAATATTTGCAGCACCCAATTATCTCAAGTTTTTGCTAGCGGTTCAATTTTACCTATTGCTCATAATTGACCAGCTCAAATAGAAATGATAACAACTGGTAAATCTGATAAAAGATTTTATAAATGAATAGATTTATGAATTTCAAAAATACAAATGTATCAAAAATAAAAAATAAATTTAACCACAAATGAGTCAACTGAACAGCAGTACTCATTGCAAAATACTGTACACATACAGTAGGATTGCAGAACTTGCCCTGCAGATATATGTCAAGCTGTGAGTGTGTGTGTGTGTGTGTGTGTGTGTGTGTGAGAGAGAGAGAGAGAGAGAGAGAGAGAGAGAGAGAGAGCGTACACATTTCAGCTTATGTTTTTTTTCTGTTGTAAGTGTTTGTTGCACATTTTGATGACTGGTGACAGGGGTAGAGGGCTCCCACATAAAGCATCATCATGATAGATAATAGCGTTCCATCCAGAGTCAAACTGTTCCTAGTTTTGGTTTTGTTCAAACCCACCATGGAGAAAACTCTCTCTGCATCTGCATTTGAGTGGGGAAGCCACAGTGCTTTATATGAGAGCCCTCTACCTGTCATCAAGACATCAAAATACGCAACAAACACAACAGAAAAAACATAAGCTGAACTATATATATATATAAAACAATTTATTTTATTTGGATGAATATGTCTGTCTTTTATCAGACTTACTTGGCTGCAAAGCAGTTGGAGCTTTTGAGTGCAACAATAATAATTTAGCACGAATTCGGCCTCCCAACATCAGCTCTCACTATCTTTGATCACAGGTAAGTAAGTGATTTCGTCCAGAAATCGTAATATTAAAATGCTAAAAAAATGAAGGGGTTACCTACAGCATTCATCGGATCTTGCTCTTTGAAATTATGTTCCGTTTGCGTGCGCATCCATGTTGCTTAGTATCGAACTTGCTTGCTTGCAGCGGGATCACCTTATTTCCGCGGAAACAACAACATTCTAATTTCTGATTGGCTGGTAGGTGGCATTTAACTCTGAGACAGCTATGAACTTGGCAGAGAACTTCCCTCCATATGCCTGCACCTCGTCTATTAATTGTATATATAGCGGGAGAAGTTATCCCTTACTTCTCAGCGTGAGAAATACAAGGTGTGGCGTGAGAGCGTGTGAACTGGTTGAAATATGTGTCTCACGGTGAATGCGTGAGACTTGAGAGCCCTGGATAGATCTATACTGAACAAAAGTTCGGAACCTGTAAGATTTTTTATGTTTTTTAAAAGAAGTCTCTTATGCTTACCAAGGCTGCATTTATTTGATGAAAAATGGTGTAAAAGCAGTAAAATTGTGAACTATTATTACAATTTACACTAACTATTTTCTAGTTTAATATATAATTATATGATTAAAATGTTAATATAATTGAATAGAATTAAAATTGTATTTATTCCTGCGATGGCAAAGTTGAATTTTCCACAGCCATTTGTCATTATTGGAATCATTTTAATATGCGGATGTGATACTTATTAGTATCAATATCAAAAAGAGTTGTGCTACTTAATATTTTTGTAGAAACCATACATTTTTTTCAGGATATTTTTTGATGAATAGAAAGTTAAAAAAGACAGCATTTATTTGAAACAGAAATCTTTTGCGACATTATAAATGTCTTTACTGCCACTTTTAATCAGTTTAATCATCTTGCTGCATCCATCCATTTTTTTCTTCTTATTCTCTTTTAATATTACCCCAAGCTTTTAAATGGTATATGCAAAATAATATAACCTTTTTAAAATAAATATACATTTGCATTCCAAACATTCATATAGTTATACTGTATATAATAGTTTACTATTTGGCAGACACTTGTACCCAAAGCAATTTACAGTGAATTTACAATGATACTCTTGATGCACAACACCAGAATTGGCAAAGCAAACAAACATTTTCTAACACAGAATTCACCTTGCATAGTTAAGCCATAACTAAACAAAACAAACACAAAACACAGTAGAAATGCTCCCGACCTCTACGAGCAGTTGCTAAGTGGAACTGAGTAGTCCACATTAGTTTCCAGTAGTGAAAGTGGATTGTTGCCCAGTCATGCTAGAAGTAATTACTCGTAAATTCAATATGTGTTTGTTATATCTGTAACATTTATTTTATTTACAATTAGATTATCTTGCTGTACCAAGAAGGGTTTTACAACATTTTATTTTTCTAGGTTGACATTGCACCTTGTGGTTGGGGCATTTACATTGTGCTGTAGACTAATTCCACTGTTTTGTGAACTTTTGTTTGATTTGTCAATGTTGTTGACCTATGGGCCTCCATATCAGACAATTTCATACAGAAACAGGTGTGGAGCGGGGAACGATATAACCTAAATTCATCAATGACAAAGCCATGGGATTACGCACCAAATTACCTGCAACCCACAAAACGCACACTTTTTTTTTTGCAGGTGCTATGAGTGATCACGTTTTCATAGACAAATCTTAAATCAGGGCCTTATTTTCAGATATATGTTACATGTTCACAAATGTCAAAGACTACAGCAGATTTACATGCTTTCCTTTATGTCCTTTATCTTCTTAATTTCAACATTATGCATGGAGGTTACTATTCACCACTTCACTTCCAGGTTCAAAGAAGCTGTTAATTCTAGTCTGTTCAATTATAGATATGCCCTGCAGATAAACCATTTTCAAATGTGACTGTATGGCTCTATTATGACTTCACAATTGTCTAAAATACACCCACCTCAGCTCACCTAAGAGCTGTTGTGTCGAAGCTGCAGAGCTGTCAGACGATTGATAGTTTTCTTTTGGGGCCTGTTTGTCAGAAGAGCATCTCTTGTTATTTGGGAAATGTTTGAAATGAGAGAAGGCTGTAGACACAGATTATAAATGAAAACACTTATTGAACTCTGCATGCAATCCGTCACGAGGCACTGACAGCCAGACGTAAGCACTAAAGTGACGTTTAAATCAAAGAGTGTTGCACTGGGACTAAAGTATCAGACTTTTATCTGATCCTAATCTCAGGGTATAAGCCATTATCTTGAGAGAGAGAGAGAGAGAGAGAGAGCGAGAGAGAGAGAGAGAGAGAGAGAAAGAGAGAGAGTATATAGTTATAAACAGAAGCTAAACTCACAATACAGGTGACAGTAAGCAAAGGCACTGGTTGATGAGCTTTATCATATTTAGGGCCCTAGCATTTAAGTGATGTGGAAAACTCGGGCAAAATCTTGGAATCCAGTCATAAATCTCATGTTATGGAATTTAACTAATTTGGATGAATAAACAGATAGTAAGTCTGTACACTTGAACAAATCGTGATATGGACTAGTGTCTGTGAATATTAAAGTGCAAAAGACTAATATTTAAATAAGAAATCTGCATGTTCCTGTCTAATGAATGGCATGGTTTTGTCTACTACACATATTCAAGCATGCATGATGCTCATGGTCTTTTTAGCATCTGCTTTCTCACTATACAGTATGGCTTCATCCACAATGTCAGCCTCTGAGTCTCGAAAAGTCCTATTCACGCAGCAGCTTACAGAGGTTTGAATACTCTCTATATGAACATGCAACTGAAGACAAGCCCATACTCTACTTGTAACTATCACCTGTAACCAGCAAAAGTGACTAAAGTAAATGTCAGTGATAGCAATGTCCAAAACTGCCAAGTCTCATCACATTTGACACAACAAACGTGCAATCGAGATGCAGTTTAATCCGTCAAATGAACTGACAACAGCTTTATACCTCCACAAAGAGTGGAGCACACGAGTCACACACAACCCACACAACTGTCTGGAGCATTTCCGGAGGACATTGACTGGATCTAAGCCATCAGACACAGCTCATATCTCGGCTCTGTAAGTTACTGAAACCACACATGAAAACCCGTGACCCTCTGGATGTGTATATGGAACGCAGTGACTTTCTTGCACTGTATAATGTCAAAAGACAACTAGTTGTCCAGTACTGTTCCATTCACACAGAGAGTTTACAGTATCAAAAAAATGGTTCTGCGTCCTGAAAATGTATGGGTGTGAGTTTAGTTATATAATGCAGTTGTCAATCCCACAAGTCACATGATTATTGAAAATTTAAATGGACAAAAATGGAATACGGGAAAAAAATTGGTATTTCATAGACCCTGCATATTATCACAAATATATTTTCAGTATGCATGTATTTACTACCAAAGTCTTATGGTTAAGAAAAAGAAAACAGTTAGAGAAGGAGATACAAATAGAAATAATATGTTTATGTAAGATCACACAGCATCATTCCTTGTTTGAAATAGCTGTTCTTCCCCTGTGTTTTGCCCTGAGTGCAGAGGCCACATCTCTGTTCTTCAGCTGTTCTTTTGCTCTCTGCTCTGTCACTAGCCTGTTGCCTAAAGACAACCATAAAAGGAAATGCAAAAAAATCAAAGAGTTGGGGAGTGGGGACTGAAGATGGTCCCCTGGTGCCTGGGAAACAGTTCTGAGGTTGTAAACACACAGCATAACGTCAAGTATGTCTTGGTTGCAGAATATGTATTAAATGTGATCATGTGAATGAGAGTGGTTTATATCAAACACAAAGACTTGGGGTTGTTGTACTGCAGATTGAAAATGAACCATAAATGTCAAGTGTGATGAAATGAAATGAGGAATATTAAACATTATCCTCCTCCCAAAGCCATTTTCAGTTTCTGCATGTGAACTCACTGTTTGAGTTCTTTAAATGTTGGTGATGGCCTTCTCCCTAGGGTTCCAGGCATGCAGCATGGGAAAACAAGAATCACAGGCACTTCAAGAACTCATTTCAAAAATAGGTGTAAGAAACAAGTGAGCAGTTTAAAATCGGTAACACTTTACATTAAGGTACCCTTTATAAAGGTGTTAATAAATGACTAATAACTCTCTTTCAAATGCATTATAAATCATTGATAAGCAGTTATAAGTTATACATTTTTAATGCAATACCTGCCAAACAGTGAGCCATTTTTAACTCACATGTTATAAATGCTTAACAGATGTATTTATTAATACTTATTTCACTCAAAACAAGATTCCTGATTTATTTCATGATGCAGCAAAAATGTACTATTATAGCAAGACTGAAGGGTGTTGTATTTATGGTTTTCTCATTTATATCTCATGACTTGTGTCACTTTTCTTACAATGTTTCTTACCAGAATCTACTCTGTACCTTACCCATGATTCTCCGCAAAAGTTGTGACAACAGTAATGATAAGAAACTGATACATTTTGTTTATTAAGATGAAATGATCATCTTGATTTTTATTTTGGGGAACAATTATAAAAGCACAATCATGACTTGATGAGATATTAATATTGAAAATGTTAAATTCCAATATTACCTGTGAACCTAATACAATGAACAATTTATTAATGATTTATAAATGTTAATAACTTGTGAAAGTGCACCTTAATGTAAAGTGAACACCTGTGAACCATTTATTAATTAGTTATAAACGTTAAAAACATCTAAAAGTGAACCTTAATGTAAAGTTAACACCTTTGAACCATTTATTAATGAGTTATAAACGTTAGTAACCTGTGAAAGCGAACCTTATTGTAAAGTGAACACCTATGAACCATTTAATAATGATTTATGAATGTTAATACCTTGTGAAAGTGCACCTTAATGTAAAGTGAACATCTGTGAACCATTTATTAATTAGTTATAAACGTTAATAACATCTAAAAGTGAACCTTAATGTAAAGTGAACACCTGTGAACCATTTATTAACGAGTTATATACGTTAATAACATCTAAAAGTGAATCTTAATGTAAAGTGAACACCTGTGAACCATTTATTAATGAGTTATAAACGTTAATAACTTGTTAAAGCGAAACTTAATGTAAAATTAACACATGTGAACCATTTATTAATAAGTTATAAATGTTAATAAACTTTGAAAGCGAACCTTAATGTAAAGTGAACACAGGTGAACCATTTATTAATTAGTTATAAAAGTTAGTAACCTGTGAAAGCAAACCTTAATGTAAAGTGAACACCTATGAACCATTTATTAATGAATTATAAACGTTAGTAACCTGTGAAAGTGCACCTTAATGTAAAATGAACACCTGTGAACCATTTATTAATGAATTATAAACTTGAATAACCTGTGAACGCGAACCTTAAAAGTGATCACCTGTGAACCATTTATTAATGAGTTATGAGCATCATTAACCTGTGAAAATTTACTTTAAAGTAAAGTTCTTAAAGTAAGAATTTTTTTCACAGTTAAATGTATTTTATTATTGATGCACTATATCAGTAAACAAAACTACTTAAACAACATAACTGAGCATAACTGAACATGGAACGTGGCTTATACAAGTAAACTCACATTAAACAATTCAGAAATAAAGTATTCCATCAAATTATAACTAAGCACAAAAAATATACATATTTTTATTTTATCTAATTGAACAGTTTTTAAATAATAATTAAACCAATGACTGAAAGCACCGTTACAGAACATTATCATATTAATAAGCAATCAGTAATTATTTTTTGATATCATGATAAAGCCCACTGTAACTTGAGTATTTGTTCATCCAGAATTGCAGTAGTCATGAGATATAAATGAGAAAACCATAAATACAACACCCTTCAGTCTTGCTATAATAGTACATTTTTGCTGCATCATGAAATAAATCAGGAGTGAAATAAGTATTAACAAATATATTTGTTAAGCATTTATAACATGAGTTAAAAATGGCTCACTATTTGGCAGGTATTGCATCAAAATCACCCTTTTATTCATGCATTTATAACTGCTTATCAATGATTTATAATGCATTTGTAAATGAGTTATTAGTCATTTATGAACACCTTTATAAACCCTTTATAAAGGGAACCTTAATGTAAAGTATTACCAAAAAATCCAAGAGGGCTTAAATCACATTATCATAAGAAAAAAGTGGAAAGAAAAATGGAGATTCTGACAGTTCTCTTTTACTTAAAACTTTGAAGACAAGCTGAGCAGAGAGTGGCTTAGGGAAAGACCGCCCAGGATCACAGCCCACAAACACCTGAATTATGCTGTTTAATCATTTCTACTGCATTTGCTGCACATGAAGAATATTATTAAATCCTTACAGGATTTACTTTCATTTCCTCCATAGCCTGCTTGGAAACATCCCCTCGGGCACTTCCTGTAAGATTTAAAAGTATTGAGTAGACTACATGCATTTCACCTTTCTCATCTGTCACAATATCAATTAAATCACTTAGGCACAATTAAAGCTTTTGATCAATGTTAATATTCCTACGCAGTATAAAAGTGACCTTCAAATGCTTAAAGCAGTTAAATTGCATGAGGAGATGGTCTTAAACAACAAAAACTAAATTTTCTCTACAGCTCCTGAAAGAACAAGCAAAGCCAGTCGAAGTGAAACGTACAAACCTAATTTGGGGTAATCTTTAATGTCAAGATAAGCCAAAGGGTAGTAATAACTTCCATGGCTGTGCATTACACAGTGGAGATTGGTCATACTGTATGTTTGCCATTTCCATTAATGTTGTGCATCTGTATGCGTATTTCTTCTTGTAAGTTGTAGAAGTGGATGAAGTGCACTGATTCCAACAATCAAGGCCGATGGGCCAGCCAGTGCCATTTAATCTTTCACAACAAATTATTCCCTCTATTTGTTTATTTGCCTTTGCTGCTCCCCTCATCTCCTCCTTCCACCCCCCGCAGTATTTTGAGGAATGCAATTTCAGAGAGAATGAAAGGGCAATGTTTTGTTTGATTCAATCAGTATTGAATTGAACTGGATCAAATGAGAGTCCATTATCTGAAGGCACTGCTTGTCTCTTGGTGTAATGAGGGCCCTGTTCACACGCTGGTGTTTCAACCACCACATCTGTCCAACTGTTTCAGCGCAATAGACCTTTTATTACCACTGTGATGATAATCTTGTTGTTCTGTGTGATAATTGTATCAAATAATCTCCTTTTCACAGAGACAAAGACTCAGTGGTGATGGGATGCCCTGAAGTTCTCAGTGAACTAAAGCTGCAGCATTGTCTCATGTCCTCCTGAGGCACAACGAACATTCAAGCCCGATATGGTTTGACAAACCGTGCTGTGACACTTCAATCAACATCTCTAAACAGTGGTAAGCTACCATCTGTGGAGTGATGACATACACCCTATCATATAAATGCAATTGGATGATCACTAAAAAACACAGTACAATACAACAGAAGAAATGATCACACATTATACTGCTATATTGCAATGAAATCTAAATTGACACTAACCCATCTTAAAGTATCTCTGATATTACTTGAATAAAGTTTTCAATACTTAATTTATAAACTTTAAAAAAGGTAAATTGTAGTTATTTCAATATTTTTATGCAGTAAAGATATTTACAGTATATTTAAACTGATAAAACACAAAAGTATTAAAAAAACACATCTTACATTAGGCTGTGCTGATACAGAAATAATGAATGTATTGCTATATTCGTTTTCTCACAATATTGCAGCAGTATTTATGATATATGATGATGCATGCATCACAATGGGCCTCATTTATGAAACGGCCGTACGACAGAAAATTGGGCGTATGGTCGTTTCAACGCAAAATTTGGAATTTATCAATATGGACGCGAGCAGTGGCTACGATCAAATCTCACGTCTGGTCTCAGCTCGTGTACGCAAGTTTCTGAGTTACCTGAACTTGCGTGCAGCATAGTAAATACGGTGGAGAATTGTAGAATGACAGCATTTTGTTTTCCTGACTGTCAAACGAAGCTAATTAGTCTATTGTTAACCAGTAAGATTAGAATGTCTTTTTTTTGGTTTTATACAGGGCTTTAGCTTTATAGGCGTGAATAGCAGTGTAAACAAGACCATGAGGATTCAATCATCGCATCATGCACCTGCAGCACTTCTGTGAAAGGAGAAAAACAGAAATTAAGTCTATAAAAGGAATAAAATAAATAGGATCACACAAAATATATAATAGGCTATAATATAAATAACAGATTAACAAAAGGAAGTGAAGTATAAAGCCATGTTTAGGCTACATAATGAATAATAGTTATGCAAACAAATGTTACAAATATGGCAAAAATTGAAACTCTTGTATTCTTGTAAATTCTTGTATGAGACAGGCTCATGAGCCTAATGCAGTTTCAGTTTTGCTTGCCATTTGTTTGCTGTTTATAATGAATGCAATATAGCCTAATTTGTGTTTTATTTTATAGTTTAATATATAATTTTATTGTTTTTAGGGGCGTGATATTCAAATGACGATTGTTTTCTGGCGCCACATTTATCAACATACGATCATTCGTACGATGAGATTGGCGGCATACGAATGTTTCATGAATCACACGTGAACTCTGTCGTAAGTTAATTTGTGCGCACAGATCTGCGCTCGTTTCTACGTTAGATTGATAAATGAGGCCCACTGTGTATTATATTATGATACCAGCCTTATTCTAAGCATGTAATGCAGCATACGAGCATATTGGGTGCTTAAATTATTGCTATATACAGTTTGCATTTGTTACAGTAGACATCTTCCAGTATTTTCATACAGTCTGGAATTCGTTCAAAACTGAAAACTCGTTTCTTTAAAAGGCATTTCTGTTAGAGCTCACAAGAGGGCACAAGGATGTGGGTGAAGGCAGGAGGAGGGTGGTTTGCTAACACTTCTTCAAATGCACTTAGGGGACAGTGGGATCTCCTCTCTCTGCTTATTCTAATTACTGTGAGATCCGTCTTGTTATATGTTTCCCCAAGTCACTCTGTTATAGGCCTTTACAAGGAACAAAGTAGTACAGATACTGATTGCATTTGGGCTGATGTTATTGTAGCATCTGTTAGTTTGCAGTAAGTGTTGAATGTCACATGTACAAGATATAAGGACACATATTAAGCATTTCACTTTTCAAGTATATAAAGTACTTTGGTTACACTTTTTTTTTCGATAGTCCACTTTAGACATTCTACTAACTATAAGTAACTTTGTAACTACATGTCAACTACATGTCAACTAATTCTCATTAATTTGCAACTACATGTCTACTAACTCTCAGAGTAGACTGTTAGGGTAGGTTTAGGGTTAGTAGAATAAGTTGACAAAGTTGGTAAAAAAAAATTCTAAGTAATGTTAGAAAATATTAAGCAGACAGTCTACTAATACTTTACTAACTGCTAGTTGACATGTAGTTGCAAAGTTACTTACTGTTAATAGAATGTCTAAAGTGGACTATTGAAATAAAGTGTTACCAGTACTTTTGCATCATTAATTAATTAATTAATTAATTCATTCACTGTGATTTGCTTTAAATTGTGTATTTTTAGTGTGCTCTAACCTCTTTAAAACAGCATATAAAATGTTTTACACTTCCATGGAAAGATAGCTAATCAGTTTATTACAGATACAGGAGCTCTAAAATAAGCATTCATGAAAAAGTTAAATAGCACCTTAAATATGTACAAGAAAACAGCTTTGAGTTGTTGTTACATTTCCTCCTGTTATCCAGATGGGTTTATTTTTGTAAACATACTTTATAGATGCAAATTGGTTAATGAGAGCATACAGTTCAAACACCATGGTTAAAACAAGAAACCCTAGTTTCAAAATATTAGTTTACGCAATAGAAATCTTACACAATATTTGAAAATATTACTACTTTTTTTCTGTAATGTTGTTCAAATATATTCAGCCTTGGTTGGTATAAAAAATGTCCAAAACAAAAACTTATTTCAAGAAGTCTTACTGACCACAGTGACATAACCAGTGACAGTGCATGTCATTTTTGAAAGAAACATAAGCACAAATAAGATTTACATCATGATTATCAGTGAATAAAGTAATAGTAACTTGCAGTTATATTGTATTGTAAAAATATATTATTATAAAAATAATATATTGCAATACAGGGTCAAAACATCATGACCGTGATTAAATGATAACCATGATGATTTTAGATGTAAGAATGCAGTACTTCTTGGTCATCTGACCACTCATGAGTAGTTTGGTTAATGTTCTTTGAGCCTCTGGAATTTTTTGAAATGTACGCTGGCAGCTGGTAGTTCAAGAGTCAGCACAGCCCCCCAGACAAGCACTCCTGAATGAGCAATGCAGCAGCCCTCAAAGAGGCCTGTGAATGTGTCACACCTCTCAGCTCAAACACGGCTTGAAGCTGACTCCGAAATGGCAAACGGAACAGGTCAGTTCGGCATTAGCCTCCAGTTACAACAGCACCATGCTCCCATGAAGAGCAATTACACACTCTCGAGCAAAGACTACCTTGGCATTACTTCTGGGCCATTATAGAAGGGGAATGACAGACTTTTCAGCAAACAAAGAAAGGACTTACTTTAAAAGGAGCAGAAAGCAGACTTACTGGATCTTTCTCTGAGAATAAGCATGCAAGACTAATACTAGTCCTTGAACCCTTCAAGCATACATTTCTAATGTGTCTTTGGTCTCACACTTAAAATGCAGCAGGCCAGACTGGAATACTCTGAATGCAAACCCAGGCTCTGTACATCCTCCTGTAAAGAGATCATTAAAGTGGCTTAGTTTACCTTCAACTTTACACCTAACCTGAAGGTAGCTATCAATGTTATAATTGATCTTTTCATGAAATCTCTTTCAAGTTTTGATGTTTAATGGAAATGATCAGTTGCTAAAATAATTACCTGAGCAGCTACAGTGGCTCACATAAAGTATTTGGACACTGAAGCCACACTTATGCCATTGCATTTCTTTATTTTTTTTATAATTACACACTGCTTAAAATTAAGACTAATTATTGAAAAACCTCCCTGTAGTCAAATGCTAGTTGAACATGTCCATAGTAAATGTGATGAGTTACACCTGTGCAAACTCGAAAAGAAACTGAAGCCCCCTGGTAAGTTCCTCCTTCATTTGGAAATCATATTTACAAGGTGTATTTACAATCGTAGGCTATTTGGAGTCATTAGACAATTTCATATTTCTCACACTGACTTCCTGACAAAAACAGGATGTTTTACTGCAATGCAACTTAATGAAGAGCAAATCATGCACATGTGTAATCGATCTTTTATTAATGCATTTGATCATTCTTATGTGCCCACAATGAATGTTGGAAATTGTTTTTGTGTCATGCAGCTAAACAGTAGTATTTTATTGGGTGTTCTCCATCAACAGTACACAAAAAGTGCATAAAGTGTACCACCAACTTATTATGATTATATAACAATTAACTGACATCCTTAGTTGAGAAAGCTAGGGCTTAAATAATGTGTTAAGTTTCCCACTAGTAATTATGACTTTCTGGTGGCCTTTGTGTGTGCTCAATTCATAAAATGATTAATGCGATACTAAAATGACTAAAATGATGGTTTAAAAAAAAAAAAAAAAAAAAAAAAAAATGGCCCAGGAAAAGTTAATTCTAAGAAAAGGTCTAACACAGGTTTGCAAATGCCTCTCAGTTTGATATTTTGGTGCATTCAAGTTATGTCGGAAAGATTTGAAGTTGTAGGAGTCATAATTACAAGTGGGAAACTCTCCTTAAGACCTGAGTTTCAAACTGAATGTTATTTTTTTACAATAAAACTATTTGCATGTACAAATTATATAATTATTACAAATCAATTTAACCTTCATAAATTGAAGAAAAACTTACATTTTACATCTTGCTCTGATCAAAGTTGTCAAAATTACTTCCCAAAACATAAGTACAAACCTCCCAGAGATTTAAATGCAACAGCATTTATGCATGTTTATTTGTGGTGTAAGTATCCAAAATGCTTGCTGTGACTGCCGTACAAATGTGAGCTGATACTACATTTGAATAATTATGTGGATGAAGAAAAACAACCCTTAATGAATGGATCACATTTATCAAGGACCACACGAATCCAGGAGTGCTGTCTGCTTGAATAGATCAGCACCTGTAAATTTTACATTGAGTACACTCTTGCTTTCTGAACACTCTGAACATCCCATATGATCAGAGAGGCCTCTGATCTGTTTGATCTTACGTCTATTCCCTATGTTGTTCAGATGTAAGATCTTCCTGGACGACTGAGAGACCTGTATTCATTTCAGACTTTGCAAGAAGACCAAGTAAACACATATATTTCATTTACTTATTGTTGCTAATCTTAATAGTTACTTGCATGAAGGTGAAAGGTCACTGATCCTTACATGTACATTAAACTGAAACCTTTCTACTCCACAGACACTAACTGCACTTCCTGTTCCTCTTTGTCTCTGACGGGGTTCTTTTCCTGTGGCCTTTAGAAATGTGTGATTAAAAAAAGGCAGCCCTTCTCCTTTAATCTATAATGGAGCAGCCGTTATCATTTATTGTTAAATAATGCACAGGGGCCGTTGGCATCAAGTATTAATAACTTATTGAATGGTGTGAGCTCCGGTGACCTGCCTGTGCACTCGCTGTGGACTTTGAACAGGTCAGGGAATTGTGGACACAACAACACGAAAGTTATGTATTTCCAGCTGTTGCTTCTGCATGAGTTCTTATTTCCTTTGATAAAACCGTAGCACAAATTTGAATTTACTGGTAGGAGCAACAGCAGATTACATTGTCAGAGATTTGTAGAGATCTTTTCACTTTATGTTGTGTTATTACCAAGGAAGTCTATATTATCTGGAAAGAGCTATCTGTTAGCATTTCCATTCATCTCAGTTCTCTTCTCAGGTTATTACTTGAGCTGTGACGTCAAAGACAGCAGACTAAAAGCAGTCCATTTTCAGTTTAAAACATCTGTTTTATGCTTTTAAAATATTCTTAAAGTAGTCAATTTTCAGTCGAAACTTTTGAAAACCCTCCAACAATATAAAATAATATAATATTAAAATAAAAATATAATACTTAGATTACATCAGAATACACAGAGCCAAATTAAGCAGCCAAACCTTGACCCATTTTTTGTTTTACAAATTTAAGAAGAATAGATCTGGTGGAAGACCAAAATCTTTTAACCAAATCTGTTTGTTTTCAGTTTCTGAATATCTTTTTATTGAAGAGTTCTTTCACTGAGTATACACATCAAATTGGTTCAGTAATTTAATTTAAAACTCTACACATCTTGTCAGTGTGTGCCACTCTCCTTTTATTCAGAACATCTGGGGCCTGATGTATAAACACTGCGTACGCACAACATGGGCATGGAAACTAGATGTAAATATGTGGGCACCATACGGACACTCTAGACCAGGGGTGGGCAAACTTGGCCCTTCCAGATCACTTTCCTTCAGAGTTTAACTCCAACTCTAATCAAACACACCTGAACCAGCTAATCATTGTCTTCAAGACTACTAGAAAGCTACAGGCAGGTGAGTTTTATCAGTGTTGGATCAAATCTCTGCACCAAAGTGGCCTTGAAGGGCCAAGTTTGCCATCACTGCTCTAGACCATGCATACGCACTCTTTTATTGGAGTGAGTGAAATAAGGAAGCAAACAGAATGATTTTAAAGTCTGTTTTACATTTGACATACACATTTAGATTAAATATGACACTCTGAATAACGAAGTTAAGCACTGAAATTTCATGAAATTATTATCCAGAAATTTTTATATGAATTCAAACAGAAATATTTGCAGTGGATGTGCTGCTTTCCAACAATTTTCCTGTGGTATGCGATTTAATGTTTTAATCACAGCAAGAATTGCTTGGCGCATGACAATTCCGCTTTAAATTGTGTTCTAAATTGCAAAACTCATGTTCCGAGAAAATGCTTTTGAGCAAATAATAATGATCATTGATGTGAACTTGACTTTGTCAGATGGCTTTGGAACATAGACAGTAACGACAGACATAAGGATGCGCTCATTGATCAAACAGTCCATTGGCTGGTTTGAACAGGTCTGATGACAGTAGAACCTCTGTTCACAGGTGTCGCGCACAGATAGTAGCCTAATGATAACCCCTTTTGTGCTCTTCCCAGTATTGTGACAAACACCATATTTAAAAGACAGAATTTGAAGGAAACTGTTTTGTTATTGACGTGGTGAGTCAGACAGTTATTTACACTGCAAAAAATAAGGCCTATCTCTTTCCATTAAAAATAGGCTTTAAACATTCTAAACTATATGTTTAACTTATAGGCAAAATTGCATAAATTTGAATAGCAATGTGATTTATAATCTGTAGCTCATATTTTCCTAACGTTGTGTACCCATAACTGCATTAAACATGGTGTCTCACGTGGATGGAACATGCATGGAAATGATATGCAGATGACGTTATGCATATTAAAACTAGGCATTGTAAGCTCCATATATGGCTATTTCGGGGAGGAGACGGGGTGGAGATTCATGTACGCACAATCTTCCACTGACTGGGTATTACAAAGGGAATTTTGCGCAGGTTCTGGCATACGCATGGCTTTATAAATCTGAAAACTTTTGTACGTACGCAAAAACTAGCTTTTGTGCATACATTTAGGTTTTATACATGAGGCCCCTGCTATTTAAAAAAAAATCCTCAAACTTTACCTGCAAAGTCAAACTTTTGCCAGTTGACTTTGCCTTTCGGCCTTCTGCAAAGAGCTACTCTATCAATATTAAAATCATTCTGGCTGAAGTTATTCTAAAGCTTTGGAACTTTGACCTATCTTGTTTTACTTGGATTTGGAGTCATGGTGGACAAGTCAAAACTTCTTTGACCAGTAAACCCACAGAAAAGTCTTTCTAATCAAAGTCACATTTCAGGAAACCAATGCAATCACATTCAATTCACCTCAGTGGTGAAGACTAAAATACTCAACCTCTTAAAGTCAAATTTGAATGATAATCATGCAGTGATGTGTTCCATATTCATAATTCAACAGTGTGCCTCTCATTCTGATGACTACCCCATATCAGGTTAATGAATAATGCATGATGGGTTGTTTTTTTCAGATTCAAGCAGATATACACTCAAGCACACAGCTTGCAAAAAGTGTACGATAATGTTTTTGATTATTTTTGCATTGTCCCAGACATGCACCAAAGCATTTTTTTTAATTCCTTCTCATTATCAACATGAAAAAGAATAGCCAAAAAGAGTCAAAAGTCAGGCAAACCCATCTTTGGACCCTATGCTGTAACAGTTTGTATTAGTAGCACTAGACCAGATCAGTACTGGACAAGGAACAGAGGGACGATTTTCTTCAGTCCTGCATTTGGCTCAGTGTTTACTGGTCACACTAATGTCAGCAAACTAAATGAAAAATCAAACACAAGTTAACACACTGTTGGCTGTTTTTCATCTGCTGTGCTGTAAGCATCCATGATAAAAATTATATTTGCTGGATAGCTTGTAAATTGAAAGCTTAAACATAGTTGCTGGGCAACCGTGGACCAGTTGCCAAACAAGCATTACTGCCAATTATGGTGGGCATAGGAAGTGGCAGGTCTCTTTTTTCAATGTCACTTTCTCTTAGAATAAACTCTTTCACAGAGAACAGAGTTAACATTGCGCTGAGGATCTTAGCTGCTTATAGTCAAAATGGTGATTTCTACTAAGCTACAATCAAGTGAGACATCAATGTGAAGAATAATTTAAATCTTTCTTGCTATCTGTAAATATTTACTCATCTAGGATTCATATCATTCTCAGATTTAAAGTTGTAAATATAAATGTATACAATAAACACAGAAATAACGAACACTAGGCGTACTACCATTGCTGAAGGGTGATAATCATGTTATCTCACCTCTACCACTGTAGTTCCAGAGGGACTGTATTTCATACTAGACTGTAATGAAAAGAATACAATGAACTTGATTACACTAGACATTTTGAGGCTGTATCATTCTTATTTACCAAGGCCACTAACCAGCCAGACATATATGCAACAATACAGAATTAGGCACATAAATGTTGTACTCAAATTACTAAATTATATGAAAATACAAACTGAATATAAATTAGAACTGATATTTAGAATAACAGCAAGATTGCACGTGTGACAAGAGTCAATAAAACAAGACTTTAATATTGTGTGTAAGTTAGTCTTGTTTTATTGACTCTTGTCACACCTGCAATCTTGCTGTTGTTCTAAATATCAGTTCTAATTTATATTTAGTTTATATTTTCATGTAATTTTAGACACGACAATCAAAGTAAATTTGTTGACTAAGCAACTTGTGATATTGTGTGCATTCTAGCAACACATAATAGTGGTGTTTCGTTCCTGTGTGTTTTTTTAAGGAATTGTATGTGAGTGAATGGGTCAATGACTCACTCGTAAACACAGTCATTTGTGTCAGTCCTGAATGAATCAGCATTTTTGAATGAATCAGTTAAATGGTTGATTCAGTTACTCACTCATAGTCACTTTTTTAGTTCCTGAATGGATCAGTGTGTCTGAATGGATCGTTTGGGTGAATAATTTAATGTTTGTTTCAGATGCAGTGGCTGCATCTGAAATCTCAAATTTCCCTACTATAGTAAGCAAAATACTATGATAATAGTAAAAAATAATATGTCAGAATTCACAGAATTCAGAAAACAGCAGGCAAAAAGTATCTGGATCACTACAGACTGAGGTTCTGTCTGCAACCTGCAAACAATGACGGAGTTGTATAATTAATATTAACTGTTGTAAAAGCAGTATCACAGTCCAGCCTGGTCTCATGTTTATACGTAGGTATAAATACGTAACATTTACAAGCACAAAACGTACACTTTTGTACGTTTTTAGTCATGCTAAAACGTACAATTTAGACGTATTTCAACGTTTAAAACGTACAAATCGCTACGTATTTTTAGCTAAAAAACGTAAAAATATTTACGTATCTTTTATATCATTTAGATATTCATATCAATGCATTTTTATCATTTTATTAATAAGCGATTTCGATTTTTAGACCCCTTAACCTGCCCCCAAACCTAAACCTACCCATTTTATAGCGAATATGCATTTTTATCATTTTATAAATACGCAATTTAGATTTTTTAGACCCCTTAACCTGCCCCCAAACCTAAACCTACCCATTTTATAGCAAATATGCATTTTTATCATTTTATAAATACGCAATTTAGATTTTTTAGACCCCTTAACCTGCCCCCAAACCTAAACCTACCCATTTTATAGCAAATATGCATTTTTATCATTTTATTAATAAGCGATTTCGATTTTTAGACCCCTTAACCTGCCCCCAAACCTAAACCTACCCATCATAAATACTGAATAGCACAACATAAGTCACATGCTGACATATTCAAACAGCCCTCTTGTTCATATACTTGATTGCAAGAAAAAGGCCAATAAAATAAATCTAAAGGTGCTATTAGCATTTCTCCTGACAAAAAGCTATCAAGTGAACACCTGTGCACTGCAATGAAAATTCTTGGAAGTTTTAAAGAGTCATTGACGACTTGTGATAAAGTGAAGAGCCATCTGCTTTGCCGTTTACACAGCACTGATAGTGAAAACCATGTAATAATTCATATTCATGAATTTGAGGTGATAATTCAATCCCCCTGCCGCAACATGACCAAAAGCAAATCTGGGGCAAGCACCCACGATTAGATGTGGCACATTCAGAGGCTCTCAGCTAAATGCTGCTCGAAGGTGTTGGTTTCAGAAGAACACTGATGAAAAATAATGGTGCCATTGTTCTCTGATATTGCACCTTGCTATTAGATTTACCTGATATGGGAGCGTGGAGTGTGTAGAGGGGGAAGGTTGATCTCTTTAGGTAATTAGGTTTGCCCGGGTATTATTGCTGCAGATCTGAGCCTTGAGGGGTGGTTGCTTGGTTGCTAATCATTTCAAGCCTTGGCTGGAACTGAGGATGTTTGGTTGCACAGAGGAAGCTGCCCGGCCTTTGGTTAAGCTTGTTAAGGAGGGGGCAGGGAGGTTACCGTTATTGAAGGGAAGAGAGCAAAAGAGATTAAGTGAGGGCAATAAATACGATGACTTAACCACATTGCACATCTCTCACAGGTATAATGGTCCCTACCGTGCCAACTGTGATTCAGTTACTTCATAATCTAGTGAACAGTGTATGTGACATGACAGGTTGGTTATTACCTTCTCCACAAAGCCTGGTATTTATATTTGTCTGTGTGTCAGATTTTTTCTGGGATAGGATATTTGTGATGATGTATGTCTACACAAGCAGGATGTTATGATACAAGCACTTAAGGGTAAATTTTTTAAGCCCTGGCTTGGTAGTAAGCTGCCAAACGGAAAGAAAGGTCGATAGATACAGAGTTATGTCTGTTTCTATATGTAGAAATTAGTTTGAGAACCTGGATTGTCATTGGGGATTTTCAGCATCGATACGGATCTCGCTATTGGCCGGGGTTTGTGATACTGTGTGTGTGTGTGTGCTCTATTCTTCCTTCCACCATGCATGTGAAGAGTTAGAAACGCAGCAGCCAGCTGAATAACCAATGGTCCAAAAGCATTTGGGAAGCAATTTTCAGAGCTTTTCAAAAGGCGTTCGGAAAGTTCAAAGATACCATCCCCTGCCTGCGACTTTGGGAAAACAGACTAAAGGTGCCAGTGAGGTGCTGCAGAAGTCATATGTGCTTTTTATCATCATGCAGACACATTCCCAAAACCCTGCCATCTCAACCCAGTTTTAATCACCATAGGCGACATATCTTGAGGTGTTGGGAGCAGACATTCCTCTTCAAAGACAGTGCTACGACATGAACAATAATGCCAAGATAATCAGTCCTCTCATTATGCAGTGAAGTGGCTTATTTCACCACGGTTTGAAGTGAGAAAGAGCCAAAAGCAGTCAGCCTCAGATCCCAAAAGCAGACGGTTGACACAGCTCATTATACAGCCATTTGAAAACATGTCACAGAGTGAGACAGGTCACCCTTTCCGCCGCACAGGTCATTAATAGCACTCTAAAATAAGGTTGGAGAAAGAAGGCAATTTCAGATCACTTGACATGGACTCTCGATCCTCTCGGCATAAGAAACAGGTTGCTTGTCTGGAATCAACAAACCTGCCGGTTTGAAACGTACAGTATTACATCTCATTATGTCCCATTCCTGCTACGATTGTCATCTTGCGCAGGGACACCCCACTTAGTTTTGAATCATTATGTCTTCGTACAGACAACCGAACTAAGAGCTCGGCTACGAGACTGTGAAGTATTTCACTTGGCGACCGACCCAAATCCAACCTTTCCTCTTATGTTCAGCAGACATCAAATTTCATCTTGGGTCTCTCCATTTTGCACAGTGAATGAAAAACAGAAACAATTGTAATAGGCTTGAGAGGTCAGACTGCCATTTTATGTCACCATTCTGTCAGCTGCTTCGAATGATGTTCGTAGTGAGAAGGTCAGAGTGAGTGGCTGTCTAAGGGACACGTTTCAAAGGTGATGGCGGAGATGGGAGCTCTAAGAAATGTGCTGTATAAAGAAAGGTTAAATTTGGTGTATAACAAAAACAGGAATGGTAGCAGATGTTACGATAACAATATTTTTATGCCTTCACTTTCATGTTACTTTTTTTTTTACTGCTTATGTTCTAGTGTTGTTAACTAAAACTGAAAAAAAAGATCAAATAAAAATATCAATAAAAACTGGTAACACTTTATAATAACTTTCATTTCTAAATCATTAACAAACATTATATAATGCTTAACAAATCATTAGTTAATATATATTCACATAGGTAGAAAAATGAGATAATGTTCTTGTTAATGTTTACTAATGAACTTACTAAACATTACCTAATGATTAACATATGCTTATTTAATGAAAATTGAAATGCTTACAAATGTTAGTAAACGTTCAGTTCGATCTTCATTTGTTGGTCTTTGTTTGTTGTATAGACCTCTATTTACACATCTTAACAAATAATCTACTAATTATTTGTTCATGTTTTTGCAGTACTCAATCTAAAGTGGAAACTATTCATCATTTGCAAATGTTTATAAATGTTTACTAATCATCAATACCTTTATGAGAAGTCATCTCAATGGCAAAAAGTGTTCCGGAAGACCTGAATTTACCCTAATCACGCATCTTTACTAATCATTTATTAATAATTGGTTCATGTTTTTGCAGTAGCCAATCTAAAGTTGAAACTATTCATCACTTGTAAATATTTATAAACGATTACTGATCATTTAGTATCTTTATGGGCATTGGACTTTTAGCCAATGTAACAAGGTTTGTGTAAAGGGTGGCTGGTTAAGTTTAGCTAAATGCTTGCTAAAGACATAACAGATTGTAATTTTAGTGCAAAAATGTTTTTATTGCCTCAACACTCACATTAGTATACTACTCTTCAGAATATCATTAAACAGGACATTCCTTGAATCATAAATACACAGGGAAAACAAATCATTTTTAAAAGTAAGTACTTGTTAATTTATCAAAACAATATAATATAAACAGATTGAACCGTGTTCCCTTATAATAATCAAATTAGTATACACTATATGCACTATGTACATTATACACTGTTGACCCTTTAACCAACCCTTAAACCTACCCATCTCACCAAACGTGTCCTTAACCTTACCCGAATCACACCTCAGTAGCAGCTAAAGTGTTGTGCATTAACACAAGCTTTTAATCCTTTTATAACAGTTCATGTTTTTGCAGTAGCCAATCTAAAGTTGAAACTATTCATCACTTGTAAATATTTATAAACGATTACTGATCATTTAGTATCTTTATGGGCATTGGACTTTTAGCCAATGTAACAAGGTTTGTGTAAAGGGTGGCTGGTTAAGTTTAGCTAAATGCTTGCTAAAGACATAACAGATTGTAATTTTAGTGCAAAAATGTTTTTATTGCCTCAACACTCACATTAGTATACTACTCTTCAGAATATCATTAAACAGGACATTCCTTGAATCATAAATACACAGGGAAAACAAATCATTTTTAAAAGTAAGTACTTGTTAATTTATCAAAACAATATAATATAAACAGATTGAACCGTGTTCCCTTATAATAATCAAATTAGTATACACTATATGCACTATGTACATTATACACTGTTGACCCTTTAACCAACCCTTAAACCTACCCATCTCACCAAACGTGTCCTTAACCTTACCCGAATCACACCTCAGTAGCAGCTAAAGTGTTGTGCATTAACACAAGCTTTTAATCCTTTTATAACATCTGTTAAAATCATTTGTAGATTTTCAATAAGTGCTTGATCATATGGAA
>NW_015505353.1:46450-72630 GCF_001515645.1 Sinocyclocheilus grahami
AGTGGAAACTATTCATCATTTGCAAATGTTTATAAATGTTTACTAATCATCAATACCTTTATGAGAAGTCATCTCAATGGCAAAAAGTGTTCCGGAAGACCTGAATTTACCCTAATCACGCATCTTTACTAATCATTTATTAATAATTGGTTCATGTTTTTGCAGTAGCCAATCTAAAGTTGAAACTATTCATCACTTGTAAATATTTATAAACGATTACTGATCATTTAGTATCTTTATGGGCATTGGACTTTTAGCCAATGTAACAAGGTTTGTGTAAAGGGTGGCTGGTTAAGTTTAGCTAAATGCTTGCTAAAGACATAACAGATTGTAATTTTAGTGCAAAAATGTTTTTATTGCCTCAACACTCACATTAGTATACTACTCTTCAGAATATCATTAAACAGGACATTCCTTGAATCATAAATACACAGGGAAAACAAATCATTTTTAAAAGTAAGTACTTGTTAATTTATCAAAACAATATAATATAAACAGATTGAACCGTGTTCCCTTATAATAATCAAATTAGTATACACTATATGCACTATGTACATTATACACTGTTGACCCTTTAACCAACCCTTAAACCTACCCATCTCACCAAACGTGTCCTTAACCTTACCCGAATCACACCTCAGTAGCAGCTAAAGTGTTGTGCATTAACACAAGCTTTTAATCCTTTTATAACATCTGTTAAAATCATTTGTAGATTTTCAATAAGTGCTTGATCATATGGAATTGAAAGTTTAATGACATTTGTAAGCATTTTAACTTGCATAAAATAATGATTTGTTTGACCATTATCTAATGTTTAATACGTTTATTAGCAAGCATTAACAAGCACATTATCTTTGAATATATATTAACTAATGATCCATTAAGGATTATATAATGCTTGTTAATGATTTATTAATGAAAGTTATTATAAAGTGTTACCTAAAAATATATTACTAAATAAATAATACAAAATAACACTAAACACTTATAGTAAGCAAAATACAGTGTGAAAAAATAATATGTCAGAATTCACAGAATTCAGAAAACAGCAGGCAAGAAGTATCTGGATCACTACAGACTTGGCGTTCTGTCTGGAACCTGCAAACAATGACAGAGTTGTATAATTAATATTAACTGTTGTAAAAGCAGTATCACAGTCATAAATACTGAATAGCACAACATAAGTCACATGCTGATATATTCAAACAGCCCTCTTGTTCATATACTTGATTGCAAGAAAAAGGCCTATAAAATAAATCTAAAGGTGCTATTAGCATTTCTCCTGACAAAAAGCTATCAAGTGAACACACAATTAAAAGTCCTATCTTGTACTATTTCAACCATTTCATTAATGAAAAAAAAACTGAAAAAATAAACAAACAACAAATACATATAGCTGACATGCTACATTTAGAATTTAGTAAAACAGTATTTTTTTCTTAGCATGGTAGTATGGAAAAAGGCAGTTGGTTAAAAGAGCTCTTTAAACACGATGCGGGAGAGAGAAATTGTAGAAGAAAAAGAAAGTAATTATTTTGTTTCTTTGTCACCCCCTTTCTTTACTAATGTGACAAGCACTTCTAAAGAAAAACACAGTTTTGTGATATAATTGGTATTTTGCCACCTGCCATTTCAACTGCTTGCTCAAATCACTTCACTTAAGGTTTTAACAGGAGTTGGGTTTGCAATGAATATCCCTGTGTCCTATAATTATTTATTTTTTTGTGCGTGTGTGTGTGGAGGGGCGATTGGCAAAGGGCACATGGATTGGGAGATAATGAGAATAATACAGCCATTAAATAAAGCCATTTTTTTAAAAGATATAAATCCACAGACAGGCTTTCCAGTTGGGCGGTGGATGGATTTCTTCAAATCTTTACAAGGAAAGCAATATTTTGTGTACTGTCATTGCATGTGTTATTCATTGTCCTTTAGATATTTGTACCATTTTTGGAATAAAGAAATGGTAAGCAAGCAAATACATATCATCTCCAAATTTCAAAGTATTCTGATTGCTACGTTAAAGTTTCCATCTCAAAACAGTATCTGCATGACTGGATATCTGATTTATATAAATGCTGATACCAGTTCTAACTGGTGCAATATAAAAAGGCCTGTTCATGCCATTTATTTAGCTGTGCACTGTGAATGTGAAGCCTGTAACTTTCCCAGTCAAGATCATGACCCCATGAAATCAACTGACAACCACCGTTTTTCTGTGTTGGCAGGAAGTTTGGCAAAAATTTTGAATAGCAAGCTGTTTATCTAAATTTGGCAATGTTTAGCATATAAAAATGACATAAAATCCATAAAACTCAATTTTGCTTTAATGGAGTCTTTAAGACTTTGAAAATGTCACCCATAATCCAGGTTTTAGCTGCCAGAGTCTTTGTTGACCTGTACTGAAAAAGTAAAACTATCTCTAAACAGGCAATATAGTACTTTGCAATTTGCGACTTGAGGCTTTGTTGAAATATTCGATTTCTGTTGATGCCGTCTGCAAACACAATCTACTTCAAATGTATGCACTGTTAGATCTGCTTTACCTTTGGCTGTTGAAAGAAGCACAAAGAAAAACAGAATTGTGAGAAATGAGAGTACAGAAACAGCAGCAAGAAAACCTCATCGCCAAGATTGTATGGCAGGGCAGAACATTGGTCTTGAAAACAAATTATGAAGAGGGATGTGGGGAGCGGGTGGCAGAAATATCACCAATGTTTCCCCTGTGCTCTACGTTTCTCTCCTTAGGACAGATATCCCATGGGCTTACAGCACAACAAATATGAAAAAGAAATGACAAACAAAACAAAAAGGCCACCGAGAACTGATGAGAGAAAGGAATGACATAATAAAGCAAATCTATTAAAAAGCCATCTGAACATTAATAAAAGTAATGATTTGATTATAACATGCTATCCCAGCCCCAGCGGCACAGGCTTAAGTGGTTTTTATTTTTATGCTCCTCTATCAATAGAGGAAATGAAAAAGAGCACGAGAGTATAGAGGAAAACGAAACATAAAAACTATTGCTGTTCTCTCCCCTCCCTCCGTTAATGGGATTTTCTCTTCATCGTTGATGTGACTGAGGTAGGAACAATATTTGTCAAGGGAAGCGATGTGGAGATGGGACAAAGTGCAGCCGGCATTGCTATGGCTTTTTCCTTCCTCTCTATCTACCACTTCTAGTGTTCCTCCTCTTAAGTGAGCACTTCTGAGACCTCAGATTCATGAACCCCATTAGAGGTACAGCTATCAAGTGATTTAGTGGAAAACTGTCCACAGTGTGAAGAGACTGTATTGCACACTTTGGGCCTGTCCTTGTGTTCCTGGCCCCAACTTGTGGCCACTCATCTTTAATAACCCAAGAGATGAAAGCATTATTTCCAAACCAGTCCTACCAGAAAAAAATATGACACCTTGGAGAAACCAACACTGCCACATTCTCCTTGCCCTAAAACGTCCAGTATGTAAGGTCTGCGAAAAACGCAGACAGGTGTACATTGTATACGGACTAACAGCGTTCATTGCTTCTCATAAGCAAAGTGACACAAGTTAATTTACATAAAGTACCATATTTCATACAAAATTTTAATTCAAAAGTTTCCTGATATCATAAAGTATGTGTTTTAAGAAGTTATTGCAATGAATCCAATAACATTTTGTAGAAAGAAAACATAAAACAGTATATATGAATAGATACAGTTGAGTGCATATATTTGCATACACCTTAAGTGAAGATGTTTATCATTAAACAATTTATTATATCTGTTAAAACTATTATTATTATGTCTTGCGGGAAATATGTAGCTCCTGAAATGCAGTACTAAATAAAAAAGATATTTTATCTCTTATATTTGTATATGCAAATGTATGCAACTGTATACACTACAGTTCAAAAGTTTGGGTTGGTCTTTATTCTTTTTTTTAAAGAAATCTCTTATGCTTACCAAAGTATAAGAAATCATTCTAATATGCTCACAAACATTCCTTATTGTTAGAAATCTTGAGAACAGTGGTTTTATATATTTGTGGAAACCGTGATACATTTTTTCGCAGGATTTTTCAATGAGCAAAGTTCAAAAGAACAACAATTTATATAAAAAAATTAATTAAAAAAAGAACTTGTAACATTATAAATGATTTACTGTCACTTTTGATCAATTTAATGTATCCTTGCTGAATAAAAGTATTCATAAAAAAATAAATAAATAAAAACTTTTGAAAGGTAGTTTATACTGTACCATATACTGTATGTAATGAATGGTGGACTATGATGGACTTGTCATCCATCAAGGATGTTTCCGTTCATCCCAAGATGCTGCAGTAGGCATCCCCACAAGTACTTTGGAGAATGGATGGATGGATATACTGTACCTGGCAGAAGTGTCTTTATGACTTTTGTTAAACATACCTTCTGGATTTATAAATCAATGAGCCTTTGAGAAGATCTTTCACCATTATTTACTGTTAAACAGCAGTATGTCTCATTGTTGTGTGCCTGCTCATCATACTTAACAGGCTCGCAAAATACAAAATCCATAAAGAACACAATCAATTCCTTATTAAGACTATATCCGTCAACCCTGCAGAACAAATTGTGCCTATTTTATGTGCTCAAATTATAATTTTTCCTCATGACCAACATTTGCTTGCACATCTGTATGTGCGTTGGTTTTTTTTTTTTTTTACTCATTTTATTACACATTACCATACCTGTCTGTCGAGGGAAAACCCTGTTGGAGAAATGAATGGCACGGTCATGGCACTTAGTGGACTCTCAACTGTCAGCATTTTAGATCCCACTGGATCTTACAGGCATGCAGCTGTCACTTAAGCTCTGACAAACCGGATAGACGCCCACAGACACGCTCCTGTCTTAGCATGGTTTACGCGGATAAGGACCCCAAGGGCTGGAGTGATGGACACGGTGTAGCAGCAAGGCTGTGTTTGCATGATGACAGTCTGTAATTAACGTAGACATTTGAGTCTTAGGTAATGAGTGATAATAACAGAAGCAGACAAGCGTATGTTTTTGTAATTGTGAGATGGTGGTGGCGCCTGGCACAAAGTCACAGTGTATAAGTAGTGGGCCGTAATTATGACCTGTGTTTCAATTATGCCCAAAGAGACATGACTCTATTCCCAAACTGCTGATTGGACATCTGGCAAAGATAGTTTGGTAGAAGGTAATACTTTACAAAAGATTAGGTGTTTTTGTAGCACCAGGGAAGTTACATTTTCATTTCTCATTGCTATTATAGACCATCCAATGCAATGGTGTAAACAGAAGTGTATTTGTGCTGCCTTCACCCCATGGAAGCCAGACTGACTGTGTGATTGTTGTGAAATTTGAGAGACTTAAAAAATTAAATAAATACAGAAAACACAAATCTCAGAGCGTGGTTTAGACGACCTCTGAATGGATTCCAAATTGGATTGTGTCCAATATGACTGACACATGTCTAATATGTGATAGACACATCCCATCATCCTCTCTGCCATAGGAATACCAATGACAGCTGAGAGTACAGGCTCTGTATTATTACACAGATGATGTTTCACGCTTACACGTTGAGGGGATGTGTTATAAAATTGCATGTTGATGAAAAAGCAAAAGCGCCAAAAAATAAAATAAAATAAAAAAATAAATAAAAAGTTGGACTTTTCTATATAGTGGCCTTAATTTTATATTAGGTTTTTTGAAACCTTTATGACTTTCTGACTTACATGCAATAAGTAGATGCTGGTGAATGATGATAGTTGAAAATTTAACTTTTGAATGACTATCACAATCCTTTTAATATGCTTTTTTGTGTCTTTTTAAGGCCTGACAGCCCCTGGTCATCATTAATTTTCAGCGTGTGAAAAAGAACAGCTCTGACATTCTGCTAAACCTCTGATTTTGTGTTTCACAGAAGCAAGTATGTCATAGGACTTACTTGAGGGAGAGTAAATGGTGACAGAATTTTCAATTTTTGGTGAACAATCCCTTCAAAACTTGAAGAAAAGCATTCCTTTTTGTTCAGATTTAATAATTTCTCTATTCCGTCCTTTTCACCCTTTTTCTTTTCCCAAGCAAAAGAGTTTATTCCTCATCTCGCCAGATGGGAAATACGCACTGATCCGCTCGTGTACATCCAATAACCACCTGAATCACCCGAGCCTAACTAACAACAATTCCCAAATTCTCCCTGGCAGGTTATTTATTTATTGCCAGATTTAGCAATAGAGTGGGCAAGAGATTACATCATCAGACTGTGAGCGAACTGCACAAGCATTAAATTGGATTGAATCCTATTATTGAGTATATTTCTAAGTTGGTTATTTTTTATAACATTCCAAGGAAGGAAAAAAAAAAGCTAGAAGGATTTGCTCATAGATGCTTGAAATTCAAAGCCAGGGGCACTGGGGAAGGTGGATTGGGAGGAACTCTATTCTTTGTTTTACAGGATTTTTAGTTAAAGCCTCTACAGAGTCACTAGAGACAACACACAATGCACATATTGATAATTTCTTACAGTAACATCACATGTATTCATTTTCAAACAAGTTGCGTCAGCCTTTACATATTAACTATTGTAATCACTGTCTGAACCTCTGAGCTTTGTAAACGGCTATTCATTGTGTGTGGATACAAGGAGTAATTACATTATAGTAGTCGATTAACATTGGATTGATTCTACAGTGAAACTGCAGGACATCCTTGAACTAGATCTGAATACAGAGAGGAGAGCCTTAAATGCGCTTTAAAATTCAGCCATAATTACGCATATACTGCAAACTAATTAAGAAGCTGTGAACTCCTTGGCCCTCATTTCATTCTTTGTGTGACTGGGAATCATATTTCACATGTCCCACATGTCATTATACATTTCTCAGTTGCAAATGCCTGGTCACAGCTTTCTTCACAGAGCTAAAGTGAGAAAAGTGAAAAATTGGGGCCGCAACTTCAGCGGGAGAAAAAATATCTCTGACTATACACTATTTCAAAGTCATTATAGTAATAATCTAAAAAGTCCCATCCAGAGGGAAAAATATGGGCATTTTTATAATTCAATACATGTAATTCATGACTGCAGTCATCAGGATGTGTTTCCTCTGGGATGCCAGCTTTATCGTCTGAAAGGAAACAAGATTCATAAATGAAATCTACGTTATTAAGCTCTTTTGTGACTACGATAACAGGCTTCAGAGAGCAACATTCTCAGCCATTAGACGAGATGTCTCTCACACCCAGCCGGGAGTTTTGAGCAACCACATCTGGCAATGACAGTAACACGCCCTTCCTCAGATGGGGGAATGAAAAAAAAATGGGTGAAAATCAACAGCAACTTTACCCAAAATGACACATGATGCCAGCAGTAACCTGCCTCGCTTTCACAAGATTACTGGTCTGTGAAGACTGTAAGCACTCTTCTGACAAGTGTTGGGGGGTGGGGGATCATATTGCATCCATCTGGCTTGCTGAGTTTTGGGAAGGCGATGGTACCCTCTCATCCATTTGTAGAAAAAAAATGTGTTTTTGTGTGCAGGAGTGTGAATGTGTTTATACATCATATTTTGGGCAGGTGCTGCGTTCATCCAAAAACACTGGAATCTGGAAGATACAACATTTTTTGTAGTTCTGTAGTCTCCTTGTATGTTAATTTTTTTATTAGATATTGTTTCAAATTTTTTTTTCCAAAATATTAAATGCCAAAATAATTAATATTAACATTTTGTTGCGAAGACCATTATTTTTTTTTAACAGGTGAAATAATTTACAAATACTGTTTATTTTTCAGCCTTGGACAATGGACTGATGCAAATTAGCTAGACTTAGCATACAATTTATAGTTAAAATTAAAATTAATAAAAATAAAATATAAAAAGACTGCGACAGACTAGGCAGAATTAGAATACAATTAATCATTAAATAAATAAAAAAATATAAAAAAATAAAAAACCAATGTCAAGTCACCTTTATTTATATAGTACTTTTAACAATACAGATTGTGTCAAAGCAGCTTTACAGTATTAAATAGGAAAATAGCGTCAATAATGCAAAAGGACAATAGTAAACACTCAATTTTCAGTTAAAGGCAGTTCATCATTGAATTCAGTGATGGCATCATCCAGCTCAGTTCAGTTTAAACAGTATCTGTGCAATCAAGTCGACGATATCGCTGGAAAATAAGTGTCCCTAACTAAGTAAGCCAGAGGCGACAGTGGCAAGGAACCAAAACTCCATCGGTGACAGAATGGAGAAAAAAACCTTGGGAGAAACCAGGCTCAGTCAGGGGGCCAGTTCTCCTCTGGCCAGAGGAACCAGCAGGTTGTTCCAGCAAAGTCAGATTGTGCGGAGGACTCATCTGGTTCCTGTGGTCTTGTCCCGATGGCCGTCTAGGAGATAAGGTCTTCACTGGGGATCTGTCTCTGGGGCTCATCTAGTTGTTATGGTCTCCGCTGACATTCAGGGCTGTCGAGGTCATCTCTAGGTCCCGATCCACCATTTGGGCTGGATCTGGGTGAATGCAGTGACCATTTGATCTGGATACAGACTGGATCTGGTGGCTACGGTGACCTCAGAATAAGAAAGTAACAGACTAATATTAGCATAGATGCAATTCTTCTATTGATGTAACAAGTACATCGGGTGTTATGGGAAGTGTTCCCGGTTCGGCTGACCTAATTAATGCAGCTTAACAATCCTTTAACGCATTTGAATATTAGAAATGTGCTAGTGTGTTATGTGTAAGCCAGGTTAAGGAGATGGGTCTTTAATCTAGATTCAAACTGACAGAGTGTGGCTGCCTCCCTAACAATGTTTGGTAGATTATTCCAGAGTTTGGGTGCTAAATTGGAAAAGGATCTGCCGCCCCCAGTTCATTTTGATATTCTAGGTATTATCAACATTTTATCAGAGTTTTGAGAATGCAGCGGACGTGGAGGACTATAATGCAATAAGAGCTCACTCAAATACTGAGGTGCTAAACCATTCAGGGCTTTATAAGTAATTAGCAAGATTTTAAAATCTATACAGTGTTTAATAGGGAGCCAGTGCTGTGTTGACAGAACCGAGCTAATAGGGTCATACTTCCTGGTTCTAGTAAGAACTTTAGCTGCTGCATTTTGGACCAGCTGGAGTTAGTTTATTAAGCGTGCAGAACAACCACCCAATAAAGCATTACAATAATCTAACCTTGAGGTCATGAACTCATGAATTAACATTTCTGCATTTGACATTGAGAGCATAGGTCGTAATTTAGATATATTTTTGAGATGGAAAAATGCAGTTTTACAAATGCTAGAAATGTGGCTTTCAAAGGAAAGATTTATATCAAATAGCACACCTAGGTTCCTAACTGATGACGAAGAATTGACAGAGCAGCCATCATGTATTAGACGGTGTTCTAGGTCATTACATGCAGCGGTTTTAGGTCAGATAATTAACACAGTTTTTTCAGAATTTAGCAGTAAGAAATTACTCGTCATCCAGTTTTTATATTGACTATGCATTCCATTAGTTTTTCAAATTGGTATGTTTCGCCGGGCCACAAAGAAATATAGAGCTGAGTATCATCAGCATAACAGTGAACGCTAACACCATGTTTCCTGTTGATATCTCCCAAGGGGAACATGTAAAGCGTGAAAAGTAACGGCCCTAGTACTGAGCCTTGATGTACTCCAAACTGCACTTGTGATTGATATGATACCACTTAATTCACTGCTACGAATTGATGGCAGTCAGATAGGTCCAATTTGAACCATGCTAATGCACTGTCACTAATGCCAACAAAGTTTTCTAGTCTATTCAAAAGAATGTTGTGATCGATAGTGTCGAACGTAGCGCAAAGATCCAGTAGCACTAATGTAGAGATACAACCACGATCAGATGATAAGAGCAGGTCATTTGTAACTCTAATGAGAGCAGTCTCAGTACTATGATACGGTCTAAATCCTGACTGGAAATCCTCACAGATACCATTTTTCTCTAAGAAGGAATATAATTGTGAGGATACTACCTTTTCTAGTATATTTGATAGAAAAGGAAGGTTCGAGATCGGTCTGTACTTAACTAGTTCTTTGGGGTCAAGTTGTGGTTTTTAAATAAGAGGCTAAATAACAGCCAGTTTGAAGTTTTTGGGGACATATCCTAATTAATTAATAATTGTCAGAAGAGGATCTATGACTTCTGGTCACAATTTTATCTCTAATAAGTATTGATCTTGGAAGTAAAGTAGTTCATAAAGTATTTCATAAAGTCATTACTGCTGTGCTGTTGGGAAATGTCAACACCTGTTAATGCTTTATTTTTCGTTAATTTAGCCACTTTATTGAATAAATACCTGGGGTTATGTTTGTTTTCTTCTAAAAGAGACAAAAAGTAATCAGATCTAGCAGTTTTTAATGCTTTTCTGTAGGATAAGGTACTGTCCCTCCATGCAGTACAAAATACCTCTAGTTTTGTTTTCCTCCAGCTGCGCTCCATTTTCCGGGCTGCTCTCATTAGTATGCGAGTGTGCTCATTATACCACAGTGTCAGACTGTTTTCTTTAATGTTCCTTAAGCGTAAAGGAGCAACTGTATCTAAAATGCTAGAAAAGTACAAAATACCTCTAGTTTTGTTTTCCTCCAGCTGCGCTCCATTTTCCGGGCTGCTCTCATTAGTATGCGAGTGTGCTCATTATACCACAGTGTCAGACTGTTTTCTTTAATGTTCCTTAAGCGTAAAGGAGCAACTGTATCTAAAATGCTAGAAAAGAGAGTGTCCATAGTTTCTATTACATCATCAAGTTGTTCAGAGCTATTGGATATGCTGAGGAATTGAGATAGATCAGAAAGATTTCTTACAAAGCAGTCCTTTCTGGTAGAAGTGATGGTTCTACCATACTTGTAACAAGGAGTAGAATTTACAGTTTTAGCTATATGGAGTTTACACAAGACTAGGTAATGATCTGAGATATCATCGCTTTGCTGCAGTATTTCAACACCATTAACATCAATTTCATGTGACAGTATTAAATCTAGAGTATGATTTCGACAATGAGTAGGTCTTGACACGTGTTGTCTAACCCCAATAGAGTTCAGAATGTCTATGAATGCTGATCCCAATGCATCTTTTTCATTATCAACATGGATATTAAAATCACCAACAATTAAAACTTGTTGTAACAGCTTGTTGTAACAGCTAGTAGTAATCTGCAGCTAGCACGAACTCAGATAGAAAATCAACAAATTCTTTAATAAAGTCTGTATGGTGCCCAGGTGGCCTGTATACAGTGGCCAGTACAAACATTATATGGGATTTATCATTAATTAATAATGTTATATGAAGCACCATTACTTCAAATGAGTTATACCTGAAGCCACCCTATGAGAAATACTGAAAATATTGTTATAAATTGTAGCAACACCTCCCCCTTTACCTCTTGGACACGGCTCATGTTTATAACAGTAATCTTGGGGGGTAGACTAGTTTAAAATAATGTAATTAGGGATGCACCGATACCACTTTTTTCAGTACTCGCCTGATACGATACTTTTATTTTTGGTACTTGCCGATACCGAGTACCGATACCAATATTTTCATTGCATTTGTACATTTTTTAAATATTGGGTACAGAAACCAAAAGAGTATGTACAATGTTAGTTGGTTAACTTCATTTATCAAATAGATACAGTCAAACCAACATTTATTCAAACACCTTCAACATTTCTCACATTATCACAGTTTATTTGCTAAAGTTTAGAAAATGGTAATAAAATATGACAAGAACTCAGAGTTAAACTGTGTCAGAACAGATTCAGCTTGATAATGTCAGATAACTTTGATAGAAAGGTATGTAATGGATTACAATAAACCAAAAATGATTCATACAGCTGTCAATATTTACACAACTATCAATACTTTGTCGAGTGACCTTTAGCCTTAATGACAGCCTGTAGTCTCCTGGGCATGCTGTCAACCAGGTTCATGCAAACCTGAACTTCAATTTTTTGACTCGGTCTGAATAATTTTTGGTCCCAAATTTGTATCAATTTTACTGTTAGTCCACTGTATGAAGAATATTTGGGTATAATATATCACAGTTTAGTTTATTTTGCTATCCTCACTTTACATAAATGAACTATAGTGTCCTACACCCACTAGTAAAAAATATATCAAAAATTATATCTGGTCTCTGTACAATTTTTGGTTTGACTGTATATCCTTCTGTTATTTTCACACTTAATTATGCCCATTAAAATGTATTTGACAAGTTTTTGTTACTTTCACTGTTCATTTCTTTCTCTCTCTATGGTAGCCTACATCATCTTTAATTTAATAGCATTAGAGCTGCTCCATGGCAGCGGCTTAGTACTGTAATCACACGATGTGCTGTAAAAATGCAGGGAACCACTCGCTATAAATCTCCGAACTGTGATATTTTCATAAATAGAAGTCGCGTTTTTTTCATCTGAAACATGCAGCGATTCATTTTCCAAAGCCACTCATGCAGAAACACTCATGAAGCAAGCAAAACACGCGCAACGAGTGCACGTATTTGTACTGGTGCAGAATGAGAGGGACACAGTACAGCCTAGTACATTTCACACAGGCTGTTAGTTTCACTTTCGCCTGAACGTCGTGTATGCTTAAGGGTGAAAATAAATGACGTTTATAGTTAATGCCCCTATAAATTGTTTTATATTTACGATTTAGTTTTAATCCAGATGATGCGTGCTAAGTGAGCGAACATCAATAAAGATCACACAACAGAAGTGCGCTCTCTCTCTCTCTCTCTCTCTCGCTCTCTCCCTCCCTCCCTACCATTAAGTAACTTGTGCATTGTTTTACTTACATCTATTTGACATATCCGACCGAACTACAAACTTTCCAGTGATGTCTGTGAGAAAGGGATATTCACTCGACAAGCTTGCGCATCTGCGCCGCCGCGCGCTCAATCCACTCAGCGTGCTTTGCTCATCAGCTGGCGCAAATAAGCTATACAGGCATTAATACTGAATGTTTTATATTCATTGCATACATATACTTCGTAGACATCTTTATTCTCTAATAACCCCATTCTGCTGTCTGTTGTCGGTATTTCTTTGCTTGAATATGGCACTTATCACATGCTGTGTGGTATCGGCATTTGGTATCGGGGCATTTTTACAAGTATGAGTACAGGAGCTCAGTATCGGTTCATCCCTAAATGTAATCATCAGGTTTTAGCCAGGTTTCTGTCAAACAGAGCACATGTAGGTTATGATCAGTGATCATATCATTTACAAAAAGTGCTTTCGTTGAAATGGACCTGATATTCAATAAGCCAAGCTTTATAATATGTTTCTCTGTATTATATACAATTTTTATTTGTTGAACATCAATTAAATTGTTACTCTTCAATTGGTTTGGAAGTTTTTTTTTATATTTTCTAATTCGGGGAACAGACACAGTCTCTAAAGTGTGATATCTAGGTGAAAGGGTCTCTATGTGCTGAGAATTAACTGACTTCTGTGACGTGAGGTTGCTAGCAGACGGTCGGTTTAGCCAGTCTGTCTGCTTCCTGACTTGGGCCCCAGTTAGTCAAGTACAAACTCTAAGACTATGTGCCATATTTCTAGAGAGAGGAGCGGCACCACCCCAGGAGGGATGAAGACCATTTCTTTTCAACAGGTCAGGTCTGCCCCAAAAACTTGTTCAATTGTCTATGAAACCTATGCTATTCTGTGGGCACCACTTAGACATCCAGCCATTGAGTGACGGTAGACTGCTATGTATCTCATCACCACGGTAAGTAGGGAGGGAACCAGAGCATATTACAGTGTCTGACATCGTACTTGCAAGTTCACACAACTCTTTAATGCTATTTTTAGGGATCTCCGCCTGGCGAAGTCGAACACTATTAGCGCCGGCATGGATAACAATCGTACTGAATTTATATCTAGCATTAGCCAGCACTTTTAAATTTGCCAAGATGTCAGGCGCTCTGGCTCCCAGTAAACATTGGACTATGGTGGCTGGTGTCTCTATTTTAATGTTCCGTACAATAGAATCACCAATAACTAGAGCACTTTCATCAGGTTTCTCAGTGGGTGGGGAGAACCTGTTTGATGTTTTGATCAGAACGGAAGAGTGGTGTTTTGACCTGCGACTATGCCACCTCACAGTCCCCCAGTCGCCCTGCTGCGGAGGCTCTGTAACCAGAACCAAACAATGTACAGGACTCCCTAAGTAACTGATAATATTAATAATAATTAATAATATTAATGTACTATATATGGTGAAAATAAAATGTCAGAGAGATGGCTTGAAGCTCAGGACTTACCATTTAAAGCATGAACAATAAATATCAGGAAAGAACACAAAGACATAACATACTACTTAAAACGACTTAAAGTACAAGACAATGTGTTAATGTATAGATAAACATGTTAGCCAATTAATCTAAAGAAATAGTAACTTGTTTTGTAGAATAATAATATAGAAATTCATGAATTTATTTGTTTGTTTGTACATTTGGAGTTTCTATTTACACTCAGTACACTAATAGCCTGTTACATCACTATTTTATCTGTAAGATAGGAGAATAATTTAAATTTGAAACTTTATTCTGTGATCATAGCTGGCTGACTGTACATTAATCCATTACTATTTTCATTATCGTTTCAGCTACCAAAAAAAGTGTTGGTCTCTAAGCTACTTACATCCAGCTCTCCAGCTCGAAAATCAGCACAATAAAATTTCAAAAACTGCCATCTGGTCTGAGGCATGACTATCAATACCTCCACCACTGAGGGGTTACATGACTGTACAGGTCATAGTTTGTTCAGTGAGCTGGCATTCAGTCAGGTTGAACCAACACTGACCTCAGCATCTGAGGAGATCCTCTCACACCCTCAGGATACCCAAAGCTTAGCTCTGCTAGCGCCACAGGATCCACCTTAATCACGTGCCTGGCCAATACTGGCCACCACAGAGCTTCCTTATGTCTAGTGACAGATCCTATATAGAGGATCTGTTCTGAGACTTTCTGTTATGTAACTTATTACTGTTATGAGCGGTCAGGGGCACCATAAGTTGTTGTACAAGAGTATTGTATTTGTTATATAGAATGTCTAAATATGTTACGTTTAGCAGGAAGTCTATTAACAGATTCACTGGACTCAGAAAGACATCTCAGTTTAGACTGTCATTGTCTACATTGTCTGCGTTGTGACCATATAGAGATGATCAAAGCTCCTAATGGCACTTCAGCTCACAGTCAGGAGTCTTCTGCTCCAGGCCTGGGAGAGCCCTGGGCAACTGAAGGGGAGGTGAACTCTCAACACTACCACAGTGACAAATCAAAACCTGCGTTTTGGGTGACGTTCTCATCCTCAGATCAAATAAATTGTACATCCTCATCAAAGGCTGGCTAAATGCCCCTGCTGGCCTAATTGTGTTAGATGGGCTGCACTTTCTAAGGACCAGACAATTTTCAAAAGAATATATACACCTTATTATGAAGTTCTCGTATTTCATGAGATTTCGTGGTAGTACCTCTACCATGGCCAGATTTTTACGCTTATTATAGGAACCGGTAAACATCAAAAATAATAAATAAAATAGCAATTATTATAAAATAAAAAAATGATAAAATATTCGGTTAAATATTATCAAAAAATGGCAAGCAGATGATTGCATTTGTTGTTATCTGGTTTGCCTTGAGTAAGAGAAGAAATGATTTAACATGTCCAGATAATTCTGTTAAAAACAAGAAAACTGAATTTTAAAATATCATCCTGCTCATGCTGTAGGTTCCTAATTATTTCTCGTGCCCTTATTCTGTTTTCGAACATTCTGAAGCATAACAATTAATTAATTAGATTTGAGGGGAATCGCACTTCTGCATTGCCTTGTGCTGCCATTTGAAAACATAACTTTTGCCAATTTAGCGGTGGAGATGTCACGAAAGCTCTTTGAAAAAAGAGAGAGAGAGTGAGATGTAACCGTGGTCAGGTACACAATCCGTTCGCAGCCTTTTATCATTAAATGTTCCTCAGCAGGTTTTTCCAGCCTTTATGGGTTTTGCTTTCATTTCAAGGTTAAATTTCCTAGCAAAATAAAACTTCAAATGAAGGGCAAAAGTAATTATGTAGACATAGCAGATTTTTCCTCCATCCTATTCTCACCCTCTCTAGCTTTCCACTTTCCCATTTTAATTAGTCTTACAGTACGTTCTTGAAGATCCTGCTTTTTAATGAAGGCAGCTTTCTGCAGCTGAGCTGTGCCTATCATCATAACCATCACATCCCCGTTAGACACTGGGAAAAGAAATGTAATTAAAAAGATATCAGAATGCCTGACAGGCTACAATCTTCTCTTTTTCTCATTTTCAATTATAGATCTTTTTGGACTTCAACCACTCAATCAGCAATATTCCTGACATTGGTCCAACACTATCCTGACGATGCTCAAACGTTGTGGTGTTGGCGCGTCACTCTTCTTCTCGTCATTCCTGCAGTCCGAGCAACATGACATCATGTTACAAACAAAGCAGAACGTGAGCTTTCAATGCTTTTTCTTTTTGATGAGCGTTCTCCATTGAAGCATTCACTCAGACGTTCAACGTCGAAATTATCATCTACTGTAACTCTACAGACACATATCTGCGGTTAGCTGTGGCGTATCTTCCAAAAAGTACAGAGAATTTATCCTCCAGGTTTTCTGTTCTGAAAATAGTGAAGCACCCTTGAAGAATAACTTTTTGAAAAGTTTGTCTAATCGTCTTCTCCATATCATACCTAAATGCTCTGACATTGACGTTCAAAATGTCTTCAAATCGAAGCTGTTGTACAG
Organism: Sinocyclocheilus grahami; assembly: GCF_001515645.1. NCBI lineage: Eukaryota > Metazoa > Chordata > Actinopteri > Cypriniformes > Cyprinidae > Sinocyclocheilus > Sinocyclocheilus grahami. Next base: position 63,258 of record NW_015505353.1, read on the forward strand.
AATCCCTCTTGAGTGCAGTCTTTTCAAAAGTTAGCTCTAATAATGCTTTCGCTCCAAGCCATCTAATATGGATGAGAAAAGAGACACGGGGATGGGTGAGGAGTGCAGATGGTTTGCGAATAAGGGCCACAGTCTGTAGGTAGAGCAAAGCTGGATTTGAAATAAATTAACTGTGGGACTGCTCAGTGTCTTAGTACCCCTCAATTGTTTCTGACTTTGTATTGCAGATTTCCCATAATGCCAGTTGAGTGCAGACAAAAGAAATGGAGCTTGAGAGAGAAAACGAGGGAGCGAAAGAGAAAAAGAAAGAGAATATCAATATGCAGAGCGTTATCCATTCAAGGTGAGTCACTGGCTTTATCCCCGTGGGCTTTAAATATATCTGACGGTGTGTCGTTCATATGCTGAGAAGATTATAAAATACCTGCTCTTCTCAATGGTGTTGATGCACGCAGATTACAACGCGGCAGAAGCGGGGGAGATGATGTCACGAGGACGATGTGAAATTAAGACATCTCATGCTGTGGAGATCAAAAAAATTTTAGCGACTCTCCCGAGAGCAAGAGAGAAAGCAAAACATGACGCGGAAACATGTAAAGCAGGTAACCGCACTTTCGCGTTCGGTTTAAATGCACGTCAACTTGTTTATAAAGGCAAAATGGGTTTCTGATTTTTTTCACAGAAACATTCATATAAAGCTGGTTATTTTTCTGAAATGTGCATTTAAGGAAGTTGAAAAGGAAAGAAAATTTTATCTAACCCTACATAAACAATACAAAATGCATTTTTCAGTTTGGCTGAAAAAGGCACGTGTGAAAGAGAGAGAGAATCAATGATAAATGGAGTGTGCCTGTAAGCAGTACCTCCTGGAGTCAGACAGTCAGTCTGATGTCAACAAGAGAACTGCTGTTTTCTGGAGAAATCAAATTTTCGGGTAGACTAATTTCTTTATTATAGGTTAACAATTATCCTAGGGTGAATGGAAATCCAGATATGGAAATCAAATAAAAAAAGAGACAGTTTGTGCTTATTATTGAAAAAACGGAGTGAGAAGATATTAAGAAAGTAAAGTTTTAAGATAAAGGAGTTAGAAAGAAAGGTTGTTCCTATTTCAAACACTGAGACCTCCTCACTGATATGATGGCAACAAATGGAAACTTTTTAGCTTAAAGCAATCCAAAAACCTATATCTTGTTCTTTCTTTCTTTCCACTGTTCCAGTAACATAAGGCACAAAAATAAGCTAAAATAAACATGTCTTACTTGTAATAACTAACTGTAATCATTAGTTATGATTCCAATATTCAGAGTAGAAAATATTGATAAATTGTGTCTGGTATTTGGTCTATGTTCTGTGAATAATGATTAAACTATAAGAGCAGAAATAATACATTTAATTCATAAAACTAGCTGATCGTCTAACTTGATTTTACACTCATTTAGCGGGAAAAAAATTTCTACTACATTATGGATCCATGATCAGTTTTATCTGCTTCATACAACAGTTCATTGATTGTGCCCGTGGACAGAGTGGCAGGCATAACACAAGGTCTTTTTCAGACTGTTGTGTGTGCAGCAGCATGTTTTCTATGTGATAAGAAACCAGCAAATTACATCAAACGAAACAGCTTCATATTAGCAAAGCAAGTTTTATTTAACCCAGGATTTTCTTGAGCTCAAACTCATCACATTTCTTTCTAAGAAAGATAAAACATGCCTTAAAGTGTTTGGGGGCCTTTTGAGGCCATTGCTCATGTTTTGTTGACACGATCATTTCAAAGTTTGAAAAGATTTGCTGAAGTCTCCCGTTTTAACTTTCCAGAACTTCCTAAATGCCATGCTGAGATGATGCAGTGTTGTGCTGAGATATATATTTTGTGACGAAAGTGCAGGTTTGCAGAATTCTCCTTCTTAAGAACGGTGTGGGGTTTGAGGGTGTCTTTACGCTGTTGATTTAGCTCACTTGAAAAGTAGACAGGGAGGAAAAGCTAGGAAGAGGGAGAGTTTGATGATGTTCTGTCAGTTAGATTAACTCGCTGTATTAAAGGAGCTGGGACGTTGGGAGTTCGGGCGTCAGCGTTGAGTACCCAGCAGTCTCTGGGCCCCAGAAGCACAGCCTCTTCTGAAAAGCCTCCCTGCTTTTACCCCTTGTTATTTCCCCCATTAGTGAAATCTCCCAGGATGCACTAGAACATTTGTCTCCATTAACAATTTAGGTTACAGGAGGGCTGGGCTTTGTGCGTGCTTCGGGAGAAAACTTTTCTCCGGCTTTTACTGATCCAATTACAGTTCTTTGAGGAGGGTGAGAACAAAGCCCAAATGTACGTAATTTCCCCAAATGTAACTGTGTGAGAATGTGCTGGCTTTTGCTCAGAACTGGCCAGTTTATTTTTGCCAATGATTTCTACATTTACATGTTTTGAATTACTGAGAAAGAAAAAAATAAAAGTAATCTAAAAATACATTCAAAATATGTTTTGAAAATGTGAATAGACTGGTGTACATATATCCGCAAACTTACACCTCATTAGATTTTATTTGCGGCCCCCCACCAACATGGCAGATTGCTTACTTCTCTTCTCACTTTCCATTTTCAACAACACTGTTGGCATTGGTGTCTGAAATAATAACAGCTCTAATGGAAATGAAGAGGCTGCTGTCCACTGCAAAAGTGCAAAGGCTTCGGAAATAACCTAGACTTTCAGTTCCAGGAAGGACAAAATAAAAGATGCAAGAGAGAAGAAAGCAAAATTCAAAACTGATGTATAAAACATCTGAGACTACTTTCCATAACACTTTACAATAAGGTTTATTTTGTTAACAGTAGTTAATGCATTTGGTGTCATAATCTAACAATGAACAATACATTTGTTGTGTGTGTGTCTGTCCTTCTGTCAGTGTTATTTGTAGTTATTTTAGTACATCAAGATAAACTAAATCAAAATGAGAAATAAATTAGAAAAATTGCCTTGGCATCTAATAGTAAGTTTTTATTGTTTGTTTCAGTTAACCTTTCTTTTATTAAAAAAAACAAAATATTTTCTGGTTTTAGTTAACTACTGTATAGTAATCCTTGTTTTGTAACTCATTAAATGTTACTTTCTACAATATGTAGAATTAACATTAACCAAGATTAACAAATTATGTAGTTATTTTTTCATTGCTATTTTGTTAATGGTTGTTAACACAGAACCTTGTTGAAAAGCTCTACCCATATTTTGATAAAATGTTAATAAAAAACTACATAAAACATGCCAAAATTTGAAAGAAAATACAGAAATTATGAATGTAAAGCTGTCAGTTACTCATGCTGCTTTTCGTGTATTAGGAGAAGGTGAAAGACTCATGCTTTCCATAATGCTTAAATCAGTTTTTTGTTTGGCAAATTTTTGTTATTTCCCTGAGATCCACAAGTTCTCCATCATCATATGAAGTGCTGAAAACCTCAAGAAAGCATTGCCCATGAATAGCTGACCAACACAGTAAATGGTAAGACTGATCTGAATAGCCCCACTTAAATCACAGATCCCTTGTGATTTCGATGTGACAATCATAAAGCTTTAAAAAGCAAGTTTTTATAGTCTGGAACCATGGTTTAAAAATGATCCACCTAAAGTAAAAATATGGCACGAGGCAATGCATTTTATCACATATCCATGAAATGTTCAGCTTAATGTTATAACTTTAGTTCAGGTAACTGCATAATAGTGAACTTGTTTATGAGGGGACTTCTAGCATTGTTTATGTGAATGTGTTTATATGAGTGTTGATTTTCTGGGTAAAGGACAGGAAAATCCTTCTTGCTCCATCTTGATCTAATTAGTCTAATGGGTGGTATGCTGGTCTGCCAGTGGTCCAAACTGATTCTCCATATGCCTTCAAAACTTCTCTTTAAATATGGCTGAGTGCAGACCAAGCACTGGGGACACCTGGGCAAAGCCAACTAGACACCAGACCCTGCCATTGCAGCCTGCCAACCTGGCTCACCATCGACTCCACACTGCTCCAATTCAACGGGGCATACCAGCAATACCCTCCATGTTCATCAGTGTCCAGTCCACCATTCTGGGTAGGCAGATAGCAGCCCTGCCTGGCTCCTATGATGACAAGAACCACACCGCTTCAAGTGAGGTGAATGCTGAGGCATATTTTTGGGTTAAAAAAGGACCGATGTGGCTTGTGGCATGAAAATGTGCTGAGATCCTGTCTGAATCTTCTTTCAGGTGAACTGTCAAATATAGTGTCAGACTCAGACAGCAAACCCACGGGGCCATCTGATTCATATTGTTCACAAAAATGGCAAGAACTGGCTGAAATTGTAATTTTCAATCTGATACGATGTTTCACAGTACAGTCTGTCTGGAAACAAAGTAATGTTTACAAGGTACCGGATTGATGCAGTGGGAGATTTTGAAGCAGATGCAGGATTTGCAGAATCGTTTTGAGCTTTGGATGCGGTAGAATATTTATATAACTTGTAGGCTATAACTTAAAAATATTTCAACTTTAACTTAGTTTTTTTAAAAATATATATTTTTATTTATGATTTGAGTTGCTTGAAAAGATAAGATTTTTAATATAAGGTCCACTCCTAACATATATGAAAACTAAGGTTGCACAAATTTGATTGTACAAAATGGATTGCCATTATAGTGTGTTAAACTTTTCTGTTCAAATGGTGAGAATAAACAGGCCAAACTGTCCAAAACCTTATGATGACAGTCAAAAGTCTGACTTACATGACAATATTTTGCTAGGGAAAATTGGTTTGTGCAGCCGTGGAAATACTTTATCGTGTAATGACCCTTATTAGGGCAAGCTGAAATACATAATCCAAAGCGCACAGCCTTACCTGTGCTGTGCTGCTGTTAACATATTAATACAAGTGTACATGATAGTTCTGTCAAATTATTGAATGTGCTAAACAAATATTGCTGCTCCATGTATTTGTCATTTTACAGCTGACAGTGGAACTGCATTAGTCATGCATGTGTGTCCATGAAGCTCTCTCTACACAAAATAATTAATCAACACGCGCCACTCACAGTTATTGTCGAGGACAAACGCGCATGTGTGCATTTGTGTGCATGAGAGGTCCTGATGAAGGCGTCTTCGGCTGCTAATCAGAAGTGGCAGGCCAAAGCAAGGGAACAGGAGCAAGAGAAGAAGAGTTTGATCATTTTCTGCCAGCATCAATAACTTCAGACAGCTGCCCCCTCACCATTTTCACACATGCACTGAATTAGAAATGCATACACCTACACACAAACACGAGCATGCTAATTCCAGTGCTTATCACAGCAAAGTGAAAGTGTTTGACAGCGCCTGACTGGTCCTCTGCTGAGCACAGCTGACCTTTAAACTCAGAGTGGGCGGATGAGAGGGTGGCTGCCTGTTCTCTGCTGGTTAGTCAATGATTGATCGCTCGTTGTGGGTTGTGATGTGATCGCTTGCAATGACCAGGCATTTCAGGCTATTGCAGCATGACAATTTCTTTAATATGAATTTGGCGTGCTAGCCAAGAAAGCCGATGTTAGACACAAAGTGCACAAAATCATTTTCTTAATCACCACTTTTATTTTGTTTTCCTGTAAAAAGTGCTGCAACTATTGCATGAAATATTAGAAATTTTAGACAATATATTTAGAATTAAGTTCATTTTAATTAAATTTGCGATACAAACACCATTTATGCCATTTACTTAAGAGCCATGTAAAATACAGTATGCACACAGACAGTTTGAACTCCCATGGACATGTACGTCTATTAATAAATGTGAATGAATCCTTCATAAAGGAAAATAACAGCTTTAATGGTGCATTTCAATGACACTCTCCCTCTTTATCATTGTCTATACAGTACATACTTGTATGTGCATATCAGTTCCCCTTCGGGAACTCAAGCTGCATCGGAAATGCTAGGGGAATGCCTTCAGCGATACCAAGCTCTGAATCATATGTGTAATCAGTCGAATCGATGGGCAGGATGTCAGAGGCGGGTGACGTCATGACCAGGAAGCTTTAAAAGCACGTGAGGTGCAGCCGGCGCTAGCTTTCTGTCATTCAGCAAAGCTCTATGTGTGTGTCGGTCACGATTTATGTTCTGTGAGTCTTATTTATTGTTGTCTGTCCAAAAAAGTTGCACAAGCATTCAAAGTATAAGCTCCAGCAGAAAAAATATAAAAAGATGTCTAAACTAAAGACAAAAAAGGGCCGAAAGCAGATTGCATTACAGACTGTGTGTTCCTCCCTGCCCACGCTACATCACGAGCGGGGATACACACAGTTTGTGCGTGGTCTGCTTGGGAGCAGAGCACATGGCGTCGGCTCTCGAGAGGAGGGAGCCTTCACCAGCGTTCCTCACGGTGCTGGCCCAGCTTCTGCCGAGGCGGAGCGGCAGCTGCATTCATGGGGTTCGCAGCTGGATCTGGTGGAGGGAATGGAGACGGGTGAGTCCCTATCTTCTTCCTCACCTGCCAGATCCACTGCCCGCTCGCTGGGTCGGAAGTCCGTTCTGCGGCTACTTCCCCCCGGAGAGCGGGCTCTGCACTTCTCCTATCTTCCTCCGAGGAGGTTGATGTGGAGAGCGTTGAGGATTCGCCCCCTCAATCCCCACAATATGAGGAGCTAATGGAGGTAGTTACTCGTGCGGTTGCCAAGCTGAACATTGAGTGGCCCGCAGAGAAACAGACTGAACCGCAGAAAAGCAAACTCGATGAACGCTTTCTGTGGGTCAAGTCGCTACCTCCACGCCGGAGCCTGACGTTTTTTCTCGGTCCGCTTATTCGTCCCCGCCTCTGATTACTATGGAAATGTGGCGGGGGTGAGTGAATGCGGTTACAGAGCGATGCCCCGGGTAGAGCAGACGCTTGTGAGCTATCTGTCACCTGGCGTGGCGTCGTCTCTGAAGGCTCCGGTCTTGCCCTCCTAGCCGCTGCGAACCACTTCAGCGCTGGTGGGCAAGGGGTACTCGGCAGCGGGTCAGACTGGTGCGTGTTTTATTTATTTATTTATTTATTTATTTATTACAGGGGCAATGCATATTAATAAACATTTCTGTCAATATGCCAGAATTAGCCAGCACTTCAGCGCTGGTGGGCAAGGGGTACTCGGCAGCGGGTCAGACTGGTGCGTGTTTTATTTATTTATTTATTTATTTATTTATTTATTACAGGGGCAATGCATATTAATAAACATTTCTGTCAATATGCCAGAATTAGCCAGAAGGCTATTTTTCACCTGCAGTCCCTAGACAGATGGTAATAGTCACCCTAAAAGAAAATAAAATTACATATTAACATAACAATAAAACAATTACAATACATTTAGTAAAAAGTACTATTAAGCTATGATGTACAATAGAAATGCAACAGACCAACAATCAGGCAAACATCAAACAAATACATGAACAAAACGTTTTTTGGTAAGGTTTCTAGTGATAAGAGTTAAATTGTGGTCCAATAAACCTGTTAACATATTAAAGTGTCTGCACACTATGTTAGTGTTACAGGTGTACCAAGCCGACCTGCTAAAAGAGCTAGATGAAGGCGAGCAAGTTAAAGCAGATGATATCTTAGAACTAAGGAGAACCACTGATTTAGCTCTTCGTGCCACCAAGGAGACCGCCCGTGCTATTGGGCGGTCCATGGCAGCTCTGGTGGCAGCGGAGAGGCATTTATGGTTGACCCTGTCCGATATGAAAGAGAAGGACAGGGTCTGCCTTATGGATGCCCCGCTTGCGCCTTCTGGTCTGTTCGGCGACGCCGTCGAGTCCGTCGTCGACAGATACCAGGAGGCTCGTAAACAGGTGGTGGCATTCCAGCGGTTTCTCCCTCACCGTTCTATAGCTCTGGGGGCTGCTGGGCGGGAGCAGCCCCAGCCGGGTACCAGCTCCTCATATAGGGAGATCCAAAAACAGAGCGTTGCCTCTCGCGCTCCCCCGCAGTGGGACCAAGGACGGCGGCGCTCTAAGTCGGGGGCTTCTAAGGCGAGGCCCGATCTGAGGGTCGTGCTTCAGTCGAGGAAGCACTCGACGAAGCGGTCCTGACAGACTTAAGTCCAGGACTGCTGAGGGCGGCCCCTACTGGGGAAGAGCGGTGTACACCACATTACACGGTGTCCGTCTCTCCTCAGCGCCCTCAGGAAACCGTTCTGCCAACCCTGCCAGTGTTCCAGGGTGCAGCAACCAATATTGGGTCCTTCCCTTCGGCCTAGCACTCTCACCCCATACTTTCAAGAAGTGTGTGGATGCTGCTCTGGCTCCTCTGCGGCTCCAGAGCGTCCGCATACTCAATTACATCGACGATTGGTTGATTTTAGCTCAATCAGAGCAGATGGCGGTTCAGCATCGAGATGTCGTTCTCGCTCATATGGGAAAGTTGGGGTTAAGACTAAACGCCAAGAAAAGTGTGCTTTCTCCATTACAGAGGACCACTTATCTGAGCGTGGTGTGGGATTCGACCACGATGTAGGCACTTTTGTCTCCTGCTCGGATCGAGTTGATCCTCACTACAGTCGTGGGAGTCAGAGAAGGTCGGTCTCTCCCTATCAAGTAGTTTCAAAAGCTGCTGGATCTTATGGCAGCGGCGTCCAACGTGATACCTCTTGGCATGCTGTACATGAGACCCCTACAGTGGTGGCTCAAGACCAAGGGGTTCTCCCTGAGGAGAAACCCGCTTCGCATGATCAAGGTCACGCGGCGATGCTTACGTGCCTTAGACATGTGGAGGAAACTTTGGTTCTTGTCTCAGGGCCCGGTGCTGGGAGCTCCTAGTCGCTGCGTAACGCTAGCGACGGATGCGTCCCTCACCGGTTGGGGAGCAGTCATGAGTGGCCACCCTGCCCGTGGTCTGTGGAGTGGTCACCATCTCATGTGGCACATCAATTGCCTGGAGATGCTGGCCGTGTTTAGAGCCCTCAAACACTTTCTTCCAGACCTAAGAGATCGCCATGTGTTGGTGCGCATTATACAAGCTGGCACATCATATCCTTGTGTGGTCCCAGGGCAAGCTCCTCTCGCTGAGGGCAGTTCATATTCCTGGGTATCTCAATATGGGAGCAGACATCCTGTCGAGGCAGGGGCCGAGGCCCGGGGAATGGATGCTTCAACCCGAGGTGGTGAGGTGGTGAAGGAGAGTTTTTGGCCAGGCTCAGATGGACTTGTTTGCGACTCAGACGACATCGCAATGTCCCCTCTGGTGCTCTGGTGCTCTTCCAGCTCCACTGGGGCTGGATGCTATGGTACAGACTTGGCCGATGCTTCGTCTGTACGCCTTTCCCCCGATCGCTCTGCTCCCGGGAGTTCTAGAGAGTGCGTCGGGACGGGGTCCGTCTATTGCTAGTAGCCCCGTTCTGGCCGGGCCGAGTATGGTTCTC
>NW_015505353.1:73642-78762 GCF_001515645.1 Sinocyclocheilus grahami
CTGGATGCTATGGTACAGGCTTGGCCGATGCTTCGTCTGTACGCCTTTCCCCCGATCGCTTTGCTCCCGGGAGTTCTAGAGAGAGTGTGTTGGGACGGGGTTCGTCCATTGCTAGTAGCCCCGTTCTGGCCGGGCCGAGTATGGTTCTCGGACCTGATTTCTCTCCTTTCTTACCATCCTCCAATCTAGAGCTCCCTCGACGAGGAAAATGTACACCCTGAAGTGGAGTCTCTTCACTTCATGGTGCGGAGACCACCGACTTGACCCAGTTAACTGCCCGATTGTTACATTGCTGGAGTTCTTGCAGGCCCGTTTCTTCGCGGGGTTAACCCACTCCACCCCGAAGGTCTATGTGGCGGCTATAGCGGCCTACCACGCCCCTCTTGATGGTCACTCAGTGGGCAAGGACCCCCTGGATACACGTTTCCTCCATGGTTTGATGAGGCTGAGGCCTCAGGTACGATCTCGTGTCCCTCCTTGGGACCTCGCTGTGGTGTTAGAAGCTCTCTGTGGGCCTCCTTTTGAGCCTATCGAGGAGATATCAGATCGTCTTCTTACGTTAAAGGCTGTGTTTCTCTTAGCTATATCTTCTCTAAAGAGAGTTGGGGATCTGCATGCCCTTTCTGTGGCTCCTTCCTATCTCGACTTTGCGCCCGGTCTGGCCAAAGCTTTTTTGTACCCTCGGGCGGGGTATGTCCCTCTAAGGTCCCCTCCTCTACACTATGGCCTGTCATACTCCAGACTTTTTATCCTCCTCCCTTTAGGGAGCCCGACCAGTAGAGGCTTAATTGTATGTGTCCACAGAGCTGCCCTGTGAAGAAAGGCGGACCAACTGCTTGTGTGCTATGGTCCCCCTAAGAGAGGTCATCCTGCTTCCAAGCAGACCCTCAGCCGGTGGATAGTGAATGCCATTACTGTTGCCTATGAGTCCTCTGATCTCCCCTCACCATTGGGGGTCGTAAGGCCATACTTCCGGCATCCCTATTAGAGCTTGCTTCACTCCTAAGAAGCTAGCGCCGGCTGCACCTCACGTGCTTTTAAAGCTTCCTGGTCATAACGTCACCCACCTCTGACGTCCTGCCCAACGATTCGACTGATTACACATATGATTCAGAGCTTGGTATCGCTGAAGGCGTTCCCCTAGCGTTTCCGACGCAGCGTCTCGTTCCCTTGGGGAACCATGGTTACATACGTAACCTGGGATGTTTTTTGTAAAGGAACTTGAAAAAATGTTCACCTAGTAAAAATAAATATACTAAAATGTATTTGAAATACATTTATTTTATGCTAATCAATTTCTCTATGCTAACTATACTACAAATACATTTACATATTTATGCACTTAATAAAATGCCATGCAATCATACTATTAGTATACTAAACCTGGTATACTTAAAGTATGCTAAATTGAAACAACTAATGTTGTACTTAATTTACTTTAATTGTGCAGAAGTAGTGCTAAAATCCAACCAACGATATACTTAAGTATATCTGATTGTGCTAAAATGGAACTATTGCAAGTATACTTTAGGTACACTTTAAACATCTTGCATTTAAAGACCAATGTTATTCAAAGATCATACAATCCTAACCAATAGTGACATTAAAACACATTTTAAGCTTAATATTAAGAAATTAAGAAAGCAGTACTCCAAAGAAGAAGAAAAAAAGGTCTCATCCAAATGTTTTACTGTGGGGATGTGAATTTTTTAAATGATTCACAGCTTGAACTCTGGGTCATCAAATATATATATCAAACAAGCATAATAATAATAAAATAAAATAAAAACTTTTAGCTTGATTTTTGCTGTGGTAAATTCGAGACTGTTAGCAGAAGGTATTTGCTGGGATCTGGAATGAACAATATCAAAGCAGCAGCCAGTGTTTTCAGTACCATTGAATAACAAATTTAGATCTGTTCCTCATAAAAAGCAATTGTAAGGCTGTTATACTTTTAAGGTGCTTTTTCATGCTTTCTGAAGCTTGCAAACTCCAGTCCTCATTCATTGTAACTCTATGGAAGCAAGCGACAAACTACATTTTAAAAAAGTTATCTTTTGTGTTCAGCAGAATAAAGAAACTAATACAGCTTTGGAATGATATAAGACATGGAGTAAATAACCACCAATTTTCATTTCATTTGTGGCTATTTTAAATTAGTATGGTCTGGTTTGGAACGTCACAGGCCATAAATCATAATTTTTGGGATATCCCAGGAAGATTTTGGTGTGGGCTGGCAAACGTTGATTGTGCATGCTTGATAACTCAACTCAATCGGCAACGTGATTTGAATTACTGAAGAACAGGCCCTCAGGAGACTTAAGACCAAAGCAAACCACAACAAAGAAAGAAAACAAAGCACATCAATAGCCTGCAGGTGCCATGCCTCCACCATTCCATGAAATGCATGACACAATGTGTTCTCCGCCATCGATTTTAAAATAATCTTACATTCAACAAAGAGCCTCTGAAAATCAATTTCTCTAAAAAAGCAGTGAGTCCACGAAAGAAATGTTCTTCTCTAACCTGAAAAGAGAGCCTAAGTAATAACCTTAATGTTAAGTTGGTCACCTGTCGTTGCTGCCATTTTTTTCATTTGGATGCCTATTCTTCTTTTTCCTTTCCCTCTGCAGATTTACAATGAGCATGATGAAAATGGCATACTCTGCTCATGCACCCCTCCATACAAAAGCAAAAGCAAGATCATTATTCTGGCCCTGAGACTGAAATACATTTCAGCTGCTTTTATTGAGCCCCGAGCAGACCGTACGCTCCATCCCTCAGCATGGGATGATTAGGGAATGCAGTGCTGCGGGTACGCCAGCTACACTCCTCTCTTGCAATAACTGCACTGTACTATAGTACATGTGTCACAGGCCTAATGTACAGTCAAAGAAAAAACATTTGAGAGAGAGACAAAAAGAGAGCGTGAGAGTGGTAACGAGAGAAAGAGTCATTAAATTCTTGCTTCAAGCCTCTTTATAAGCTTTTAGATTAATACATTTACTTTATTACAATAAACGACTTATAAATGTGTGCCTTCGCATATGTGTTAGTCATGTGCGGCATTCAGTCTCTGTCAATGCATTGAAAAAATGCACATAAATGTCAGCAATAAGCAATTTCCTGGTCTATTAAAATAATTTTTCTACCTTAGATGGATATTTAGAAAAAAAAGGATCTAGAATACTGACACTTCAGGGGAAAATGGTTGGCTGGTTCTCTTAATAAAATGTGCTTTGTATTTGCCACAATCTGAGGTAAAAAGTAAACAAACAAATAAAAGATATTCCACCTTACATTTTAATAGTTCTTTGGGGAAAATTTAGCAATTTAAGAGACAACAAGAGGCTGACAGCCCCTTTGCTAGAGGCTGGTTGTTATTAGCCAGGTTCTGTGCTGTCATCTCTGAGTGATGGGACTCCTTCTATCCCAGATTTGACAGGTCAATTATTCCCCCTCGCCTGAATTACAGCGAATAATATTGAAGCTATCACTACAAGTGTAGCCAGAAACACCCAAAGGGCTGAAAATACGACCATCTTCTAGATATTAGATTTTTGTCTCCCCAACTTCTTTAATCAAAGTTCAGGAGTTCATGTCTTTGCACTGCTTGTCTTATTTATTTGTTAGTTAAATTACTTGCACAGGAAAATATGATTTAAAGTGCTTTGGAGATATATAGTAAGATTGTAAGGTTAAAATATATATAAGCATTTTAATTTGTTAACATTATGTAGCGTCTGGACCACTCCAACACACAATATATATTTTGTTAGCTAGATTTCACAAATACTTTGTAACACCCCAGGACGCCGAACAAGACCCTGGTTTCATGGTAACCCGATACATTTACAACCTTGTGGAATGCGAGCCGGCTCTCATTCTGCTTTCTCCAGAAACAAGGGGTACAAATGCACAGGAGAAATGGACTGTTCTACTAATTAATTCATAGGAAAACCTTCTTTGAATGAACAGCCATTTTCTTCAGGCCATTGTGTATATTATTGCTGTGTTGTATTTAATCTGTTGTATTATAGACTATTTTTATTCATGCTTACGATAAACCACTCATTCATATAAGTAACTCTACCATGTCTAGTATCTATGAATTCGTCTTCGGATGATCTAACTGAGAGTGCATATTACATGCTGATACCTCTGCAACATATGGATGTTCTAAGAATCATTACTAATTTCTACATCAACACCCAAGTGAATTTCATATGCAAAATACCATGCTTAGAGACAAAGGGCCATAAAAACGCAGAACTCCCACTTGAGATTCCGGACTTCCCCATTGGGCAAGCCCATCTTGAGAGGCGTGAATCTCTGCAGGCTTTAAAGGCCACACTTCAAGAGACCCGCCCCAGTCGGTGGTTCGGTCATAAGCTAAGAAGATGTGAGAAAAACGCTGCAGGATACCAAAGCTTGTGCCAGGCCTTTCGGCCTCGACTTTCCATTCACCAAAGACTCTGACTCAAACTGGTTCTTTTCATCAACTAATTTCAGCAAGACCTTGGACCTTAAGATTGCATCAGGAATCTTTTTCAGACATACGCAAGTATCAAACTTAGTCGATTTAATTGATGCATTAAGTATCAGTTACACCTTTCTACAAGGTGTGTTTGAACTCAGAATCTGACGTATCCCTGAAGGCTTTGATCTGTTGAATATACATGCAAAGTGTTCCATAAAATCCATTCTTTATGCCTCTTTCTATGCTGAGTTAAACTTTAACCCTTTCCTATACCAACTGTATGTGTGTGTGTGTGTGTGTATGTGTATGTTAGACCGGCTTAATGTGTTTATGTAGTATGTTAGACTAGTTTAAGTGTTTATGTAGTTAATAAAACCTTACTTGTATCACACTTGACGTGTTCATTGTTTACTCATAACCGGAGTCAATAATCATGCAGATTTACGTTACAAACTTATAGAATTGTACAGTAAGAAAGTTATTTCCTTTAACCAGGAAATTAACGTTCTTAGAATTGACAAGACAGTTGACCCTGAGTGGTCAGCTAAATATCTACAGTGGATCTAAAATATGAATAGTTAATTATAACTAGTTATGGTTAATTATTCATATTTCCCCATGAGCTGATCCGCTACAAAAA
>NW_015505353.1:85198-100291 GCF_001515645.1 Sinocyclocheilus grahami
GTTGGTGGTTCAGTGAGATGCTAAGATGAAGATGTGAGAAACGCTCCAGGATACCAAAGCTCGTGTCAGGCTCCGGCCTAGTCCTTTTCATTCATCAAGTGACTCTGACTCAAACTGGTTCTTTTCATCGACCCGAATTCAGCAAAGATCTACGGGAAGCTTTAAGATTTGCATCAGGAATCTCTTTCAGACCGCCGAGACTCGCTAAGTTTCAAACTTAGTCTTATTAATTGATACATTAAGTATCAGTTACACCTTTTTACAAAGGTGTGTTTGAACTCAGTATCTGACGTATCCCTGAAGGCTTTGATCTGTTGAATATACATGGAAAGTGTTCCATAAAATCCATTCTTTATGCCTTTTTCTATGCTGAGTTAAACTTTAACCCTTTCCTATACCAACTGTATGTGTGTGTGTGTGTGTGTATGTGTATGTTAGACCGGCTTAATGTGTTTATGTAGTATGTTAGACTAGTTTAAGTGTTTATGTAGTTAATAAAACCTTACTTGTATCACACTTGACGTGTTCATTGTTTACTCATAACCGGAGTCAATAATCATGCAGATTTACGTTACAAACTTATAGAATTGTACAGTAAGAAAGTTATTTCCTTTAACCAGGAAATTAACGTTCTTAGAATTGACAAGACGGTTGACCCTGAGTGGTCAGCTAAATATCTACAGTGGATCTAAAATATGAATAGTTAATTATAACTAGTTATGGTTAATTATTCATATTTCCCCATTGAGCTGATCCGCTACAATTAGTTAATACATTAGGCATAATGAACTTCAGTGATATTGAAAATTACCTTTAAAACATTTATTCATCCAGTGTAGTCATAATCTGGACAAACAGTAATACATTTTTAACATTTCAAGTTGTATAAATTAAAAGTAATATATTATGAACAAACATAAATTAACAATTAAAGGGATAGTTTTAAAATGAAACGCTAAAATGAAAATTTTGTCATCATGTATGAGTTTCTTTCTTCTGTTGAGCACTAAAGAAGATATTTGGAGGAATACTATGGAAGTCAATGGCTACCATCAACTGTTTGGTTACCAACATTCTTCAAAAGAAAAAAGAAAAAGAAAATGGTGCAGTTTTGGAACAACTTGAGGTTGAGTAAACGATGACAATTTTTCTTGAGGGGAAATATCCCTTTAACAATCTTTATATTGAATATATTTACAAATACACATATGGATATAATTAGAAATAATTAATGTTTTTCATCATGATACCTTATTCGTTAACTCATTAATGAATTGAACCTTGAACCTAATCTAAAGTGTTAACATTCTCACTTTCTATATCTGAGTGAGATCTGGTATAAACTGTGAATGCAGAAAAAAAAGATGGAGAGAGGTGCAAATAATAATCACAAAATACATAAATGAAGATGCCTGAATTTACTTCCACTGACCTTTTGCTGTGACTTGCTAAACTCAGATAAATGTTTGCACATTCGCCCTGCCACTGTAAATGAGGAATCATATGAGACCTTTCTAGTAATCACATGGCTGTTGATGCAGAGAGGAATGCAAAGATGCTGTAGCCTTTTCTGATGGCTTAGACCAAAATGTTATATTTTCAAAATAAGTATGCAAAGTTTCTGCTGCTGGGTATGTGAAAAAAGGACATTATGCTAGTGACTATTTGGTTTTCATCACCAGAAATGTCATAGATTGGATAGTCTTTCTTTTGATGCCAGCAGTGATCCGGAGACAATGTTACATTCAAATGTTTTTGAGCTTGTTCAAGGCAAATCTCATATAAGCAGATTTTTTTGTATGAAATGGTGGGACCTATTTAAATCACAGGACTCTATGAGTCCCATGGGGTCAAAAACCAATTAGGACAAATTGGAGAATGGATTTTAGCATGAATACTTAGCTGGGCCATACTGAGGTCAAGAAAGGGCCTGTCATGTTTGGGGTTGCCCTCACAGGCTGTCCAAGCTGCCCACTGATGGAGCTCTGTGACTGGATTTAATGTGATGACGCAGCTGGGTCCAAGTCTTGAGCAGGTGGTGATGATGGACTCGTCTGTGTGTACAGGTGGCCCCGTAGACATGAGCAGGTAAGCTTGCACGTCAGCCAATCAGAGGTCAGTGCACAGACAGAAGGAGGGGTCAAAGATTATGAAAACGTCATCCGGCTTCTTATAAGTGACACATGAACAAGGTGGCCTAGATCTGAGCAACACTTTCTATGTAACTAAATGGAGATCCTGGCTTAAAATCACATGTATGATTGAGGCCCTTTTTGCATGTACTTTGAGGGCTTTTTAACAGGCATTTCTATGTATTCTATTTATGTAATACATAATATATTATAAATGCACTATACCGCTTGGGGGAAGATTTTTAAATGTTTTTGTAAAGTAGCCACTTATGCTTACAGGCTGCATTTATTAAACAGTTATTTTGTTAACTATTATTACAATTTAAAATAGCTATTTTCCGGTTTAATAACATCTGTTATTTAAAATATTAAATGTTATTATTTATTCCTGCAATGGCAAAGCTGAATTTTAGTGAGTACATTTGAGCTAATGTAAATTAACACTTGTATAAATAAAATACACATTTATTAAAATATAGACATTCAATATAGATATCTACAACATCATTTCTGTTTCCATGAAGGTACAGTAGACAATATAATATAATATTCCCACATTCTTAGAGCCGCTCATAAAAATGATGTTTTATGTATAGACAAAAGGAAAATTATAGAAGAGTGGTATGAAGATATGCTCATTAAAAAGTATACTTTGCCTTAAACATTTTACCTTATCCTGTATCCTGTAGCATAGTTGCTAGATGTTCCACTACCAGCAGCCATATCTGCTCAAAGACAGCAACGTTTCCCTTTACCGCCGCTGTTAATTTCTCCAGGGGAACACTGTAAAGATCTCCTGGTACCGGTGTCAACGACCTGGTTTTAATCCACCAAATTTAAACATTTCTAGTGAGCAGAAGCAGTTGAAGTAGTGTTTTTGAATTTATTCATTTAATTATTTGTTCCTTGCATGTCCTACAAGTCAGAATCCCACATTTATTTATATACATTTTAAACATTGAGCCATTGAGACATTTTCTCTTTACTTTCAACTGAAAGTAGCCTTCTGTAGAACTGCTAACTACTCATGAGCAAAAAAGCACAGAAAACAAGTGACTTAGAAAGAATAGGAGAGCAGAAAGATGGCCTGAAAACATTCTCTAATGATCCATCACTCCTTTGGGAATTTTCGCTGCAGAGTTCTCTCAACAAACATGCTGTTGGCACAATCGTCTCCAAGGCGGTTTCATGATTTCCCTTCCCTTAAGACAACACGCTGCTTAGCAAACCGCCTTTAGCGAAAGAGTCCTCGTCTCAATGTGTGGGGTTAATGACAGCATCGATCAGAGGCTATGGGGAGTTTGAACATGTGTGTACGTCTGCGCGCCTGACTCCAAAAATTACTCATAAACACCTCACAGCATGAACTTTATGACATGCACAGATGAAAATGCAGTATTCTGCCGTTTGGTGGTGATTCACTCCCGTCAGTGAAAAACAAAGTGCTTTCCCTATTAGAAGGAGAACCTTTTTCAGCTTCTCATTTGTTTGCAGGCTGCACAGACGGAGGGCAAAGTTCCCAGCCGTTTGGGTTTCATCTAAACACGGGAGGTGAACGGGCCTTGCAGCCAAAGGCGATAGGAAATGGGTTTGTGTTCTGAGTCTTTCAGCGACATTCAATCTCTCTGTCTGTTCTCTTGTAATTAGCGAGAGAAAATTGACAAATGTACAAATGGATGCCTCAGAGAGGCAGATTTTTTTCATAATGAGACGCAGAACTGCTGTTTTGATACCACACCAGAAATGTTTGATGCTTGCCTTTCAAAAACACCAGACGTGACTCACCGGCTTGGGTTCACCCCCGTAATTCTCCTCCCAAGAACCTGAATCCCCTTTACTGTGTCTGCAATAACATTAAAATTGACGCCCACTGTAAGCAAAAGACAACTTGTCTGTCGTGGCATCAAAACATCAAAGCAGCAGGAAGAAATGAATCTTCTTGATGAGGCCAACGTGCTGTTTTATTCGTTTGTAATCTCCTCTTCGCATTAACGGTGATGCGAGTAGTTGTGAGTGATGCTCTCTCGCATGAGTGTGTCTAACGAAGTGTGTGTGTACGAGTGAGCGAACGTGCTGTAGTGAAACTCTCCCATGCTGGGCAATGATCCTCCATTAGAGCTGAAATCTTTTCAGCTGCGGCTTTGCTAATGTCACAGGCGATCATGTAGCATTAAGCATTTCGATATTTATCATTAGCACGCCATTAAGGGGGGAGTCATTAATGCGATTCCGCTAATGTCAATGCTTTTTAAATGCGAGACGGAGAGCGGAAGAAACCGTCGCTTCAGTGGCTGAAAAATGGGGAGGGAGTGTGACTTGTAGCATGTGGGTATTGGTGTGTTCCCAATCATATGTTCCCAAAATTGAAATTAAACCTTGCATGTTTCAGTCACTGTTCGTGTTAATGGCTTGCCAGTGCTTTAAAAAATTAAATGGTAAAATATAATTTTGAATCGCAGATAACCATATCTTCAGGAAAAAACGGAGAAGAGATGACTTTGAGAGTGTGTGTGCATGTTTGGTGGAGGAGGATGCTTTTCACAGTTTATCAGGTTGGCAGGCTTGTTCTCATTTAACAGCTGAGCACACTGTTGGCAGTGTGGAGATTGGCCTGAGGGTCAGAGGATCAGTCAGCAATGGTCCCCATAGCTGTGAGCTTTACACACACAAACTCGCATACTTACACATATGTAAAAGTATATTGTACTTAGCCTAAAAATACATACACATTTCAAAACCTCATCTGTAATTCAAGACATTACACAACCAGTACACAAATTCATTTGTACAAAAATCTGTATTTGAGTTTGAGTTTCGAGCTTATTTTTTCTCAAGTTTTCTGTGTATCCGAACTTTGGGATATGACAATGGCATAAGACAATACGTTGAAAGCTGTGTGTACACGGCTGTGTGCAAAATGGAGTGGAACGTGGAAAAAGAGCTATACCCAGGCCTTTAAAGGGGAAAAAAAGAGAAGATGGGTTGGGTTTAGTCTGGTCGAGTTGTTTGGGTCAGGTAACGTGTCTCGTTTACGCTCTAGGTTTGGCTTAATGCCCACACAGATTTCAAGAAGCAAGTAGCAAAAATGTGCTCTAAAATGAACACCCAACCTCCAGCACCTAATCTTATCTTTTGACAACAAACCACTGCAGGCATTCAGCTCTCTACTGTCAATCTGCCCATTTGGCTGACACAAGAATTAAGTATAGTGAACATTTATATTTATGAAGCCTTGCTTAGAAATGAAATGTTATCTCTGCCAAGGCTCACATGTTGAGGAAGAGGGGGAAAAAATCCTGACAAAATCCCCTGAGCTCCACAAAGAGGTGCTCTGTAGGGAATATTGAGCCAGATATACCATACAGTGTGGGAAAGACATGTCACAAACACATTTCCCAGCATCCTTCACTCGGGTCAGGAAAAAGTGTCACCATGTGTATGGAAAACAGTGCCAATCCTGAATGAATAAGCATGGTGATGCTGGGGATATCAGTGTCCCTTGAGATGCAAAATATGCCAATTATAGTTTGGGAAACAGCAAAAAGGGGGAAAAGTTCACTTAAACAGAGTTCCCTTCTTTTGTTCCCACTGAATCACAACACAGAGTTGGTCTAACAGCAGATGTTTGCAGATTTTCTCTGGGCTGGGGTTATGCTGTAGATAAACAAACATTGTTGTCCTTCTGTCTCATGTTTGTTTGATAGGACTTGAGCTGAAGGTCTCAGTATCACAAAATCCCACTGGATTGATTCTGTCCCTTAAGAACTAAAGCCTCCCCAATCTGCTCCCAAGTAAACTTTTGTTTCCACTTGTTTCCACTTTTGCACAAAAATAAATAGTACCTTTTAACAACGATGCGCAATAACACACAGGAAATATAAAGGGGTTCGACAAAATAATGTGAACATTCATATAGAATATATAATATAATATAATATAGTATAGTATAATATAATATAATATAATATAAAAGGCAAAAGTGAAAAAAACTAAAACAAACCTGTAGTATAAGTTGTGTTCAGCAGTGCTTAGTGCTTTAGCAGGACCTTCTATACCCTTAACGTAATTGTTTCATGTTTGTCAACAATCTTGACAATTATGAGTGAGTACACAAAGCATGGCTTCATCTGTGAAGAAAAGTGGTCGAAAATTGAAAGTGAATGATAGGGACCGTCAAACACTAAGAAGGATTTTGTCCAAACAACACTCAACTACTGCAGCAAAGTGGCAGCAAATTCACCTTGAAGACCCTGTTTCTATAAAAAAAAACACAGAGAACTTCATCAATAATACATCAATAAAAGAGCTACAATTACTAAAACTTTAATATCAAGCACCAATGCTATAAATTACGAGAAAGATGGAGTCATGATTATAAAACCTGGACAGTTGGAGCACCAAGATAAACTTCAACATCTGCTGTGGTCCCCCAACAGACATTCTACTAAATATAAGTAACTTTGCAAGTACATGTCAACTTATTCTACTAACCATAACCCCCAACCCTAACCTAACAGTCTACTAAAACTCAAATTAGATTTAGCTGACATGTAATTGCAATGTTACTTATGGTCAACAGAATGTCTAAAGGGGACCATCAAAATAAAATTTAACCATATGGTCTATTTCCCATATGTTCACATTATTTTGTCCAAACCCTGTATCAGAAGCTATTAGCATGCTGTATAAACCATGGCACCCCCACATGGTGGCTGTCAAAGAGATCATATGACCAGCAGTGTCTTGGATTTAATAAACCATAACTTTAAACAAGCTTGCCTCAAACTTAGGCATTTTCTGAGAACATCAGCTTGCTTTGTTGTCAATCTGTGGTAACATCACATAAATTCCATTGGTACTCCAGAGATTTGATTGCCAGTAATTACTTTGCACGCTTTCACATCAATCTGCAAGCCTTCGCAACAGTAAGTTAACTCTTGATCCGATTCGAGAATACATTCCTTTCTTCAGGATTAAGTAAAGCGAAGCCATATTCGTTTTCTGCAGCTATCCTGAGGGATAGGAGCAAAATGTGACTTAAAAGAGCTCATAATTAGTTTGGAATAGGCCAGTGAGAAAATACAATAGGGGACATGATAAATTGCATTTCAAGTTAAGGTTCAATCAACTTGTGAGTTTATGTTTTAAATCACAATTAATTTTTAATCAAATCACAGATCAAGATTTTATTACTTAAGTCTGCAATTAAACAGCCTGTATTTTTTCCATGAGGGGCCAGGAAATTAGTACAAGGCTATCCGCAAAGTTTCAATTGGCTCATCTTATTTATTCAAATGCTAGAAAATTGAAAGGAGCATATATCCATATTGTGCCTGAAGAGATTGTGTCAAAGGTAATTGTAAATACCCAAGAATCTATCTGATTAAATTAAATTAGACTGTTGATGCTTGAACCTCTCACTTTCGGGGCTCTTTTACGTCTGTTGAGAACAGGGAAAATGAACAATAACTAGCTCTAATGAGTCTGCAGCACACAGAAGCCCTAAACTGCCCATGGCAGAGCTTTTCGGAGCTCTTTCATGAGAACTCTGGGCCTTTGTTGTGTTCTTGTCATTATCGGGAAGCACATGCCCTCTTTGTCTGCCCCTGTGGCCTGACCATTTGTGTATGTACACGTTCTCGCTGTTTTAGTGATAATGAAAACTAATCTCAGTACAAATGTCACATTTAACCTTAAGAGGATGGAATGGAAGCAGAGGAATAGGTTTTAAACCTGAAAAGGAATGTTTATGTGGGGCATAGTGTGAAGAATTGGAAAAAAGCTTTTGTTTGTTGCATTAAATGGCATTCTTGAGATGTTTTTCATTATGCAGCCATTAGAAAGCTTTCCTTTTTGTATAAAGGTATCATCACTGTTAAATGGGTTTTTGTAACGACATACAGAGTATGAGAACAGTCATTCAGTTTTCATAAGTCTGGGAACGTTAATAGCTATACCACAGCCCTGCAATGAAATATCATAATGGCTGCTTCAATGGTATTTCAGCAAAATGATGATACACACTATACTGTGAGGAAAGTAGGAAGAAAATATAGAGAAAAAATCATTTGAAAAATATAAAGAATAAATACAAAAAAGAGAGAATATATACACTACATTTATATACAAGACATTTACAAAATGTTACAAAAATGTTTTATTTCAAATAAATGTAAACTTTATATTTATCAAGGAGTTCTGAAAAGGTTTAATTTCATTTTAAGCAGCACAGCAGTTTTCAACATTCATAATAATAAATGTGTTAAGCCGCAAATCAGCATATTAGAATGATTTTGTTTTTTGTAATTTTTTTAAACATTTACATTTAAAAATATATTTAAATAATAATCAAAGAGTTATTTTAGGCTGTAATAATATTTTACAGCTTTTACTGTATTTTTGCACTAGCGTTAATTTACATGTTGGTCCATACTGATTTATGCTGCTTTCGTGCTAGTCCAGCTCACTGACCTGCATTGGGATGTTGTTCATGGATAAAAGAGCAGGGCATGATGAACAAGCATTCAAAAAGCTTACTGGGATGTTACAGCCTATAGCAAAGACAATCACTAACATAAACATTGCAATGCTGGCTTTATTTATAGGACATTAGATTGAATTAGACACAGTGGATTTGTTTGCTTTCATGTCTGGATCATAATCTGTTCACATCATTTTGCATGCTGGCACTCAAATTGACCCATGTAACTATGTTTGATCATGGGTGAGTTGGTGAAAACTTGACTGAAGCTTTTTATATTAATCCTCTAAAGGCTGCTGGTGTACACAGAGTGGGCCAGTAATCCCTACTGTTCCCCGAGCTCAGCTCTACAGCTCCACAGTCCACACCTCACTGCTTTATATTAGGTCAGGCTGTGTAAAGCAAATACCCATTAAACAGACCACACAGTCAGGAAAGAGAGAGAGACAGATAGACCTGAAACACAAGCCTGGTCAGCAATTGCCTTGTCTCTAGGTCTTGTTTACCTGAGCTAGCCAGTTATCGGTTATCCCACGGTAAGCCTGTGTAGAGATCAAAGTAGGCAGATTGACTCACAAATAGATCTGCACTTAACTTGCGTCCTGCCAAACCAAATATTCATAGCATTTTCCGTACACATCCTCCTCCTTTTAACCAATGAGTCGGGTGAGATGTTTTCCCTTGATGGAAAAAACACAATTCACAGCGATGCCTGTTTAAAACATTTATTGGACTCAAACTAAGACTCTGTTCAGCCTAAATTTGAATATGCTCTGTTTTTTCAAATGTCACAGTGAAGTTAGATCAGATAAGCTCAGTAAAATTAAACCCCTGTGAAGACGCATGCAGTGCACTGAAACCCAAGCTTTATTTTGCAAGCATGCTTCTGCATGATTCTCCCTTTTTATCTGTATCAAATATGCATTGGATAATATCGATACTGGAGCAAACAAGAGGTGCATGATACATAAACATGTGGAATTAGGAATATAATGTATTAAAGCACATGAGCTCACATTGAATGACTGTCATAAGACACTATTACAATATTATGAAAGATATCATGACTGCATACAGTAAACCAACCACTTGCACTAAGTTTTCTCAAGGCACTCATTACCATCAATGCTTAAAATAAACCTTCATTTCAGCTGAAAATATGGTGGTTGCTGCTAAAATGTATCCGACCTAACATCATGTTATTAAAAATACACGAAAGACAGAAATATATAAATAAATAAAACACCCTAACCTCCACATCCAGTGTGATTCCTGGCATAAGAGCCAATCAGACTTTAATCATCACCTCAATTCTGTTCGAAACCCGAAAATCCCTCTTGGATATTGAAAAACTTTTTGACACTGACATAGACCCTGCCAACTTTTCTGTTATTTGCATTGCATTTAGGTTCATGGAAAGGTTTCAGCACTCGTTTGAGCATTTCAGCTCACCTGGTTGTACACTGAGCTGCCATTGAAGTCATGGGTGAGGACTTAGCTGCAAATACCAGCTGCCAGGGCTGAGACAAATGACCTTTTCCTTTTGCATTTCATATCCCCTTAAGGAGAACATGCTTCCCTTCCTCCTTTAATGTCCTCTCTCTTTTCTGTAGCCTATATGACAGGCTGACTGTACACCGAGTGTGAAGAACCCCTACGGCTTTCTGACTGAATACAACCTTAGTATGAGCTACTGAAACAAGACAATATAAGTGTGGACATTTCATAGTATGCTGGTAAGTGTAGGTGAAAGGTATAAAGAGTGAATCTTAGTTCAACATATATAGGGAAGCACTGATATTATTATTATTATTTTTTATTTTTTTGGATGATAAGCGAATATAATGTTCATATCATGACCAGTAAATGTTTGATATTAAAATCTGTAGTACTTTTGTAAGTAAACAAACAAACAAACAAACTAACAAATCAAATCAAATCTGTGTTGAGTGAATTTAGGCATCATAACGTTAGAAATGTTCTTGAAAATTTTGAGATTAGCTAAAGCTTACATTTAACAGTGTTAAGTTATAATTTTTTTTTTAAACTTTAAATGAGCATGACAACAACAGTAATTTAAATGTACATGCACACTTAATATATTAATAAATATCTAGTATCAGATGATACAGCTAATATAGACACAGATTAAAAAAACTAAATAAATAAAACTATAATACCATCCAATAACACACATACTCACACATATATACAGCTCTATATTATGTTCATACAACTGAATTAACAGATTGTCTATTCTGTAAGAATAAACAAAGACAGCTTGTAGATTGCACCTGGTGGACCACTTATGTGGATATACAAAGTGGATGGTTAAAACAAAATAATTTTTTTGTCAGTGATTATTTTTCCCTTGAACGTAATTAACAACAAAATAGTATGACTGGGCTCTAATCCATTACTCTCAAGCTTTTTTGCAGCTCTTAACAGCAATAGAAGCTGAATTTAAGATTTTACGAGCAGAAAAAATTTAATTCCGCAAGTATTTTTATTCTATTAAATATAGAATTTTTTTTTCTTTCTTTGGAAAACAGGGGGGATACATCATTTTTTGACATCATTAGCAGTATTTAGAATAACAAAATAAGCAAGGTGTAAATTAGAGGAAGCCGTTCTGTTTTCACTTCCTTCCTGCAGCTGTCAGTAAAAGTAAAAATGCCTGACACCGAATAATTTTAAGGATAAAAAAAGAGAGACATTCTAATTTTTTTTAAGTCCATCTGGATGATGAGTCTTTGTCCGGCAGAGAGGAGGAAGAGGTCGAGTCAGCGCCTGTACTTCCACCTGCTCGCCCATTGGCTGCTGCACTCTTACATTTGCATGACTCCACCCCAACCACAGGAACATCTATCTGCCTGCAGATATCAGCTTGTTTATATGACACTTAAGACAAAAATTTATTAAAAAATTTTAAAGAGGCGGACAACATTCTTTAATTTTTGTTTTGCTCTCCCTGAATAGATAGCAATGAATAGAGAATTTATACTCAACTGTACTCAAAGCCATTTACATCATCTTGGTTTCGTATCAATGAGAAATGAAGGACAGAATGCACAAATAAATACTTGTCACACTGCAACTCAGTGTATGCTTTTCCAGATATTTTCTGAATCTATTGTCATTCAAAGTGCAAGTTTGCTCTGTTCTAATTAGCAAAACGCTCAGTGGCAGTATGGATTTGCCCTCACAAAGCAAGAAGTAGAGGGACAAAATAATTGCAGTATTATTTTCTGTCTTAATTAAGTGGCTAAGGCTTCACAAGTGTAAAAATTTAATCCCTTTTCGAAATCCCACATAATTTAATGTGAAAGAAATCAAATAAATAAGGGAGGCTCTGGCTCTCCATTTTGCCTTTCTGAAAGGGTTTTGATATGGATGATTAGGTGTGCGCACCGTGAAAAGCCCATTACGATTGCATGGTGTCATCAAAGCATTTGCGGCCCTGGCAGAGGAGTCACCACCCTAATCCAACCCTAATTCCAGTCCTCCATTTCTTCAGCTGACGAGAGGTATGAGGGCCCTGCTTGCAACTCATTGATTGAATGTCATACAATGAAAGAGATGGACAGGAAGATAAATGGATTTGTAATTAGACTCAATTATGTGGTATGATAAACACAACGAAGAGTCTCTTACATTTTGTCCATCCTGCACTCAAAATGGGTGGACAAATATTTTAAACTTCTTTTATCATGCTTTTGTCAGTTTATGGCAACTGTTCATAATATATATATATAAATGTGTGTATAAACCATACCATGTCCATGTCTCAATAGACATAATGATTCTACACGGTGCAAACTTTATATTCTGTTCACCAGCTCTAAACCTAACCTTTACAGAACAAAATTCTGTGGTTATAAATAAATAAATAAAAACATTGATACTGCAAGTTTTAAAATCATGTATCTCTTTACAAACAGCCAGTATATACTGTGTCTTGGTGAGACAGGGCATTCTTTGTCTTGTTTGATTTATTGTGGTTGTCTTATTGTCTTATTCATATTCATATAGTATGCTATACTGGTGTGGAAAAGTTATAAATTTGAGTGCTAATCTTTTATAAACTTTCAGATACAAGGAGCTTTAACATCAAAAAGGCTCAATAAGAATAAAGAGCTAATGTAAAATGATTTTTTTTGTGTGTCTGGGGTGCTAAAAGAACCGGATGTGAGCTGACTGAGAGTTTGTTTGTAATCTGTAATTTCACCTATATTCACAATTTTCTAAGAACTCTATTTAGCTTGAGCAGTATGGCAAGTTTTTAAATTGTAGCACTGAAGTGAGAGACCTTTTCTCAGAGACCTTTACAAAAGCTAAGGTGTCCACCACCTCACAAGAGTGGGCCTTTTATGCTGCACACAGTCAAAGAAGAAGAAGAGGAAGAAGAAGAAGAAGAAAAAGAGGAGAGAGACAGAAAAAATAAATAATCAAAGCTGAAGTCATCCCGTCTAAGTCTCCCACAGAGCTAAACATGATTGCCTGTCATGGACAATAACACTTTCATTCCAAGCTAATTTCATAGAGGGTGACTTCTCGATTTGATATTTGACTCGCCCTGGTTTCACAACTTTGAGCAATAGATTCAAGACAGTGGTGCTGGTTTACAATGTATATTGCGTCCTTGTCTCCACACACAGGTGTAGTTCATTAACTAGGACAAACAGTAGAAAATTGGTTTTAGTTGATATTATTTCACTTGAATATAAACTTTTTTCTTCCCTTCTTTTCCCTGTATAAGAGGTTAATATTAATTCTGTAAAATTATACATGCTTCATTAATGCACTCCATACTTCACCAATAAAGTATGGAGTGCCACAAGGATCTGTCCTAGGTCCTCTGCTATTTTCAATATACATGTTACCCCTTGGTAATATTATTAGAAAATACAGAATTAGTTTCCATTGTTATGCTGATGATACTCAACTATATATCTCAACAAGACTAGATGAAACTTCTAAATGATCTAAGCTAACAGAGTGTATTAAAAATTTAAAAGATTGAATGACCAATCATTTTCTCCTATTGAATTCGGATAAGGATAGAGATATTACTTATTGGACCAAAAACAATCTCTTGGATTACTATTTGCAACTAGATGGATGTACTGTTACTTCCTCTACAGTCAAAAATCTGGGTGTTATATAAGACAGCAACTTGACTTTTAAAAATCATATTTCCCATGTTACAAAAACAGCATTCTTCCATCTTAGAAACATTGCCAAGCTACGAAACATGTTACCTATTTCTGATGCAGAAAATCTAGTTCATGCATTCATGACCTCTACTGGACTATTGTAATGCACTGCTAGGTGGTTGTCCTGCATCTTCAATAAACAAGCTACAGGTAGTCCAAAATGCAGCAGCTAGAGTCCTTACCAGGTCAAGAAAATATGATCATATTATCCTAATTTGACAGTCTCTGCACTGGCTTCCTATTTAGTTCTGTATCAGTTAAACAATATTATTACTTATCCATAAGGCCTTTATTGGGTTAGCTCCTGCGTACCTAACTAGTCTTCTACCACGCTACAATCCATCACACTTCCTAAGGTCGCAAAACTCTGGACTTTTAGTAATACCTAGGATAGCAAAGTCGGTAACGCTTTAGATTACAACCTGCAAAGAATTACGTGAGTATACTGAATTTACGGTGTACGTGTCTGTAATTTATAGTGTAACTATAAATAACGTATGTGTAGGTATAAGGGAACAATGTGTTACGTTTGGGTAATAAGGGGGTAACAACCAGATATGCAACCTGCAAAGAACTGGATACTTACGAAGAATACTTACAGTAGAATAATTTGTAATTTTACAGATTATTACTCCTTTATTCCCCAAACTTCGCACATTTTCCCCTTATAACTACACGGAGGTACTGAATAGGTACACCGTAATTACAAAAAAAGTTACGCTTTAAATTCTGTTTACTTACGCAGTACATTGCGGGTTGTAATCTAAAGTGTTACCGCAAAGTCCACTAAAGGAGGTAGAGCTTTTTCGCATTTGTCTCCCAAACTCTGGAATAGCCTTCCTGATAACGTTCAGGGTTCAGACACACTCTCTCTGTTTAAATCTAGATTAAAGACACATCTCTTTGGCCAAGCATTCAAATAATGCATCTCATAATCTTGTACTGCAGTTATATCTGATCAAATGCACATTATTATTCCTTAGCTTGGGTCGAACCAATCATTTTTGCTTGGTTGGAACAGCAGCTACGTAATTATGTCTCTATTTGTTTCTCTGTTTCTGCCATTAGGAATTACACAAGTTTCAGTCTGGATCCAGCCCTTACAAAGACCTGAGATGACCGCACACCTGAGAAGAGATGATGCCAACCCCTCAGAGGACCTCAGATGATGCCAACCCTGAAACAACATAAACTACCAAATTTTGCTACAAGTTTGATTGCAACATATAATCATTTTTGTTAATAGTGTTCATCGTCTGTTTGA
>NW_015505353.1:117517-140097 GCF_001515645.1 Sinocyclocheilus grahami
TTGGTGAGACAGGGCATTCTTTGTCTCATTTGATTTATTAGGGTTGTCTTATTGTCTTTTTCATATTCATATAGTGTGCGATACCAGTGTGAAAAATTTATAAATTCGAGTTCTAATATTTTATAAGCTTTCAGATACAAGGTGCTTTAACATCAAAAAGCTCAATGTGAACAAAGAGCTAATGTAAAATGACTTTTTTTTTTCTGGGAACCTGGATGTGAGCCGACTGAGCGTTTGTTTGTAATCTGTAATTTAATCAATCTTACATTTACTAAGAACTGTATTTAGCTTGAGCAGTATGGCAAGTTTTTAAATTGTAGCACTGAAGTGAGAGACCTTTTCTCAGAGACCTTCAAAAGAGCTAAGCTGTCCACATACACCATCTCACAAGAGCGTGCCTTTTATGCTGCACACAGTCAAAGAAGAAGAAGAGGAAGAAGAAGAAGAAGAAAAAGAGGAGAGAGACAGAAAAAATAAATAATCAAAGCTGAAGTCATCCCGTCTAAGTCTCCCACAGAGCTAAACATGATTGCCTGTCATGGACAATAACACTTTCATTCCAAGCTAATTTCATAGAGGGTGACTTCTCGATTTGATATTTGACTCGCCCTGGTTTCACAACTTTGAGCAATAGATTCAAGACAGTGGTGCTGGTTTACAATGTATATTGCGTCCTTGTCTCCACACACAGGTGTAGTTCATTAACTAGGACAAACAGTAGAAAATTGGTTTTAGTTGATATTATTTCACTTGAATATAAACTTTTTTCTTCCCTTCTTTTCCCTGTATAAGAGGTTAATATTAATTCTGTAAAATTATACATGCTTCATTAATGCACTCCATACTTCACCAATAAAGTATGGAGTGCCACAAGGATCTGTCCTAGGTCCTCTGCTATTTTCAATATACATGTTACCCCTTGGTAATATTATTAGAAAATACAGAATTAGTTTCCATTGTTATGCTGATGATACTCAACTATATATCTCAACAAGACTAGATGAAACTTCTAAATGATCTAAGCTAACAGAGTGTATTAAAAATTTAAAAGATTGAATGACCAATCATTTTCTCCTATTGAATTCGGATAAGGATAGAGATATTACTTATTGGACCAAAAACAATCTCTTGGATTACTATTTGCAACTAGATGGATGTACTGTTACTTCCTCTACAGTCAAAAATCTGGGTGTTATATAAGACAGCAACTTGACTTTTAAAAATCATATTTCCCATGTTACAAAAACAGCATTCTTCCATCTTAGAAACATTGCCAAGCTACGAAACATGTTACCTATTTCTGATGCAGAAAATCTAGTTCATGCATTCATGACCTCTACTGGACTATTGTAATGCACTGCTAGGTGGTTGTCCTGCATCTTCAATAAACAAGCTACAGGTAGTCCAAAATGCAGCAGCTAGAGTCCTTACCAGGTCAAGAAAATATGATCATATTATCCTAATTTGACAGTCTCTGCACTGGCTTCCTATTTAGTTCTGTATCAGTTAAACAATATTATTACTTATCCATAAGGCCTTTATTGGGTTAGCTCCTGCGTACCTAACTAGTCTTCTACCACGCTACAATCCATCACACTTCCTAAGGTCGCAAAACTCTGGACTTTTAGTAATACCTAGGATAGCAAAGTCGGTAACATTTTTATTAGATGGTTAGTTGCAAAAAAAACTGTTTGTGTCCATAACGGGCAGGAACTCCAAACGTTCGCTTATCATTCATCAACCTCAAATATGACTTATCACTGCAAAACATGCAAGTAGTAGCAACTTTACACGGCCGTTTGCTCTAAGATAAATGTTGCGTTAGTAGGCGCATATCCAAGTGTTTGTGTGAAGAGAGGAAAGCTATTAGCACGCATACTGCATGTTGGCATTTTTGAAACAAAATATGCCACGCTACAATCCATCACACTTCCTAAGGTCGCAAAACTCTGGACTTTTAGTAATACCTAGGATAGCAAAGTCGGTAACGCTTTAGATTACAACCTGCAAAGAATTACGTGAGTATACTGAATTTACGGTGTACGTGTCTGTAATTTATAGTGTAACTATAAATAACGTATGTGTAGGTATAAGGGAACAATGTGTTACGTTTGGGTAATAAGGGGGTAACAACCAGATATGCAACCTGCAAAGAACTGGATACTTACGAAGAATACTTACAGTAGAATAATTTGTAATTTTACAGATTATTACTCCTTTATTCCCCAAACTTCGCACATTTTCCCCTTATAACTACACGGAGGTACTGAATAGGTACACCGTAATTACAAAAAAAGTTACGCTTTAAATTCTGTTTACTTACGCAGTACATTGCGGGTTGTAATCTAAAGTGTTACCGCAAAGTCCACTAAAGGAGGTAGAGCTTTTTCGCATTTGTCTCCCAAACTCTGGAATAGCCTTCCTGATAACGTTCAGGGTTCAGACACACTCTCTCTGTTTAAATCTAGATTAAAGACACATCTCTTTGGCCAAGCATTCAAATAATGCATCTCATAATCTTGTACTGCAGTTATATCTGATCAAATGCACATTATTATTCCTTAGCTTGGGTCGAACCAATCATTTTTGCTTGGTTGGAACAGCAGCTACGTAATTATGTCTCTATTTGTTTCTCTGTTTCTGCCATTAGGAATTACACAAGTTTCAGTCTGGATCCAGCCCTTACAAAGACCTGAGATGACCGCACACCTGAGAAGAGATGATGCCAACCCCTCAGAGGACCTCAGATGATGCCAACCCTGAAACAACATAAACTACCAAATTTTGCTACAAGTTTGATTGCAACATATAATCATTTTTGTTAATAGTGTTCATCGTCTGTTTGATTACGTCATTAACGGAATTTTACCACATTTCTGCCATATGTACATCAATTTGACAGTCACCACTGACAAGCTACTACTAAATATAGTGTAGAAACTTATATTTTCTGTAAAGCTGCTTTGCAACGATTTGTATTGTGAAAAGCGCTAAACAAATAAACTTGAATTGAATTGAATTGAATTAATGAGCATAGAGACAATGAATAACTTTTTTTGCCTGGGAGCCACAACAACACACAAAGTCAAAAGTGAACAGAAAATGAGGAATTTAAAAGAGGTTGCATAAGGAGACAAAGAAACCAACTTTTCAACTGAAAAAGATAAAATGAAAGGTGTGTTAAAGCTTAATTATGACAGCATAGAGACATGTATAATTCATCCAGAACTCGTAGAGACTGCAAATCAGCAGGCTTCAAAGAGAAATCTAAAATTTAGACCAATCTGCCCTCTGTTGTGATCAAATGTACAAGGCTTGTGGAAATGTGGAGAGGGATTTCAGTATGCGGTGATGGAGGAGGTGAAAATAGAAAAAAAAGAAAAGAAAAAAGCACATATTGTGCGAGGTTTGTTCCACCGCCTACTGAATTTGTTTCCAGTGATGTTTTGAAAGGGTCACTCTGATATACAGTTGGACATTTTTAAAAATAAGATGGGTGCAACAGGTCTAGAGCGATTTTACTCTGTATTTATTTGCTGTTTTGATGTGGTTTTTATGCACTTCTTACACAGTTGCTGAACAGATTTGACATACATATGCATACACAGGAATCACAATAGAAGGAAAAAAGGAATATTATATAATGATACGATATTGGCTATTGGCCAATATTAGACATTATTTAAGTTTTTTTTATTTTTTATTATTGGCTAGTGTTGAAGGTTTAACATACTTTCTTATTTTTATAAGCTTTTCCATGATCTAATACTTACATGAAAAAAATATTTTATCTAAGATTTGCTGAAAATATATAATAAGAAGAGATATACAGGTGATTTTTTTAAAAGGCCGGTCATGTTTGACTGAGAACAGCAAATTAAGTAAAGGATTTTCAGCACACAGGTTAAGTCTTACACAAGGTTAACTTTTTGTTTTGTTTTTGGCTATTCGACAACATACATAGAAGCAAATGCTACCATATATATTATTACAGTACATCAAATACTTTTGGTAAATTAGCTTAGCTTGCTCCATATAATTATACTGCCAGAATAGCATAGTTGGTAGATATAAGATCCACATTTAGAAAATTACAGTAGGTAAAGCAGACTTCTAACCAACTAACGAGTGCAAAGAACATGTTAGACATGAAACGGTAATTGTAATAATGACCTAATGCGAACACATTAGATCCTCCCCGAGAGAATCATTTATAAATGCTGAGATCCTTAGAGTTTCCATTAAAACACAATGCTTATCGCATTTAAAATTGAACATTTTAATTACAGCTAAGCCCATCTGCTTGACACAGTGATTATCACAGTCTATTCATTGAAGGATACACCAGAATCGAACACACTCGCACATGTACATGCACTTCATACGAGGTCTAATATTAACACAGCCCAACAAACAGTGCAGGTTCATCATTGTTTCACACTCATTTCCCTCCACCGGTGACACTGGTGTCACACAGAGCCAATGAGGCAGTGTTCACTATGAGCCAATTAGCCTTTATCTTACTGAAGTCGTGAGACCATGTGGACATGTGTACAGGTGCAGGTAGCTACTACATTTTCGGCCATTATCTTGACAGTGGGAATTTTGTGTTCAGAGAATAAAAGTCCCCCCACCCCACTCAAAAGATCAAAAAAGCATTCTAACCCGAAGCGAAAATATGATTAATTGCTAGCAGACACATTCTTGGCATGAGGGTAATAAGCTCGACTGGAGTTCTCAATTCAGGTCTTTCTCCTCTCCTTGTGTATGCATGCAAATATATTCTCTCTATGCGTGCACCACATTAGAATTATCCACAGAAAATTGAATTTGGATAGCTACATGCATAAGTAGCAAACTCATTTTCAATGGAGGTTAATTTATACAGAGAGAGTAAAACCTGTCTGGTGCCGTTTGATATGGTGGGCAAATAGTGCCGGCAAAAGCACCTATTTTACTCTCGCTGTCTCTTGTTCCTTTGTGTGGTTTCAGACCCTGAGCAGAGAAATCTTTTCATCAATGCATTTCTCGGACACATTACCAGAATAAATGCACTTTTTTCCTGTCATTACAGACAGCTTTAGACATTTGAAGGGAAGTAGGTTCCCTGTGGGAAGAAGAGCAGCTGTCATGCTGGCCTGTCTGGCTCATCAGTATCAGGTGCCACATTACTTAATCTGAAATGAGAGATTTATGCTCTCTGATAAGTGCCATAGCTAGGTCCTGGCTTACAGTTGTAAATGCTTCATGTATAAAACATCCTCAACGGCAGTCTTTTTAAAAGTTTAATAGACTGTGCAAACTTACAGCTGATTGCCAGTTACTCTGGCGCTCTCTGTAGAGCGCAGGAAATTATAAGAAATATTCAGACAGATGAGCACAGATTCTGCCTATTGGAGACGTCAAAAGCTTCATCTAAGATCAGGTAAGCACCTGACAAAGAAAATTCATTGTCATCATTTACTCACCTTCAGGCTGTTCCTATGACCAATTTTCTACTGTAGAACACAAAAGGAAATATTCTGTGGAAAGGACATAAAAGCACAAATAAATGCATCCAAAAAGTAGTCCATATGACACTACACACCAAATCTTCTGAAGGCATATCAAAAATCAACATTTTCCATCTAGTGAGCTGTGTAACTTGAGCTGAACTTCATTTACATTTATATTTAATCATTTGGCAGATGCTTTTATCCATAGTTACATACAGTTGAGGAATACAACAAGCGATTCAACAAAGGATAGCAGTAAACACGAGAAGTGCCCGCTACACAAGGTTTCCTTTATCGTTCAAATAGTAAAAGTTTGGACAAGAAGGGAATAAGGGATAATGAGAGCATAGAAAAATGGAAGAGGTAGAGATGCGTATTTAATTGTTTCTTGAACATTTTGAGAAATTAGGCTGTCTGGATGGAGTTAGGTACGTCACTCCACCAGTGGTGAAAGAAAACGTCCTTGAGAGTGATTTTGAGCCTCTCTGCGATGGGACCACGAGGCGTCAATCATTTACTGACCACAGGCTTCTGGAGGGGATGTAGACCTGTAAGAGAGTGGAGGTATGAGGGTGCGGAGCCCGTGGCTGTTCTGTAGGCCAGCACCAATGTCTTGAACTTGATGTGAGCCATGACTGGAAGCCAGTGCAGAGAGATGAGAAGCGGTGTGACATGGACTCTCTTGGGCTCATTGAAAACAAAATGTGCTGCTGCATTCTGAATCATTTTCAGATGTTGGATGTTCAGTCAGAAGAGCATTCCAATAGTCCAGCCTAGAAATGATGAGGACCTGGATGAGAAGCTGTGTTGCATGTTTTGTTAGGAAGGGCCTGATCTCTCTAATGTTGTGCAGTGCAAACCTAAAAGATCTTTAAATGTCAGCTGATCATCAAGAATCACCCCAAGTTTCCTTGCTGAACTCGATGGGATTATTGTTGATGAACCTAGTTGGACTGGTGCTGTACTGATGGGTGGCTGGGAAGATGAGAAGCTAAATTTTTGTCAGGTTGAGCTGCAGGTGATGCAATTTCATCCATGCCAAGATGTCCACCAGTCAGGCTGAGATCCATGCAGGTACCGTTGGATCATCTGTTTGAAATGAGCAGTAGAGCTGAGTGTCATCAGCATAGCAATGGTAGGAAAAACTATGTGCCAATATGATGGGTCCCAGGGTATACAGAGAAGAGAAGGGGTCCAAGAACGGATCCTTGAGGAACACCAGTGACCAGTGTATGTGATTTGGATACCTCTCCTCCCTAAGCAACCCAGAAAAACCTATCTGTGAGGTAAGACTCAAACGAGTGGAGTGCAATTCCGGTGATGCCCAGCGAAGAGAGGGTGGACAGAAGGATTTGATGATTAACCATGTCAAAAGCAGCAGATAAATCTAGGAGAATTAGCATTAATTATATTGCCCTCCGTAGTGATTCAATGACTGACAGCAAGGTGGTTTTGGTTGAATGGCCACTTTTAAATCCAGATTGGTTATTGTCCAGCTGGTTGTTCTGCGAAAGGAAGACATTGATTGAAAACAACACGTTCAAGTGATTTTGCTATGAAAGGGAGGAGAGAGATAGGTTTGTAGTTTTCAACAAGTGAGGTGTCAAGTGTTGGGTTTTTTTTAACAGTAGGGTTACCTGAGCCTCCTTCAAAACTGGATCAGTATGATTCAAACATGAATCATTCAGAATGATTTTGTGGATTTGATCTTAAAACCACCATTTGTTCACATTCAACATATGTACTTCTTTCATAGAGAGCTAGGGTGGATGAGCAAATAACAACAAGTGTGCCTCACATGCCAAGCTTTCATACACTACCATTCAAATTTTTTTTATGTTTTCGAAAGAAGACTTATGTTCAGCAAGGATGCATGTATTTAATCAAAAATGAAGTAAAACAGTAATATTGTGAAATATTAATACAATTTAAAGTAACTGTTTTTGATATTTATTGATGTGATGCAATGCTGAATTTTCAGAAGCCTTTACTCAAGTTCTTAGTGTCACATGATCAACACCTTTTGGATAAATTTCTTGGAAATACCATTTGATTCTTTCCATACGTTGGTTATAATAGTACCCATTCCATGTGGGATTTGACATTTGATATTTTGAGATGTAGGTCTGGGCAGCTAGTTGGCTGATTAAAGGTTGAGGTGAGTTAACATGCCTTTTGATTTTCAAGAGCAAAATGAATCGAATAGCCTGCATGTCAAAACCTGAAAAACAATCTTGCTTGTGTCACTTGAATATATATTTTTTTATTCTCATATCTTGGTTTTGTTTGTGTGCTCGGGCTGTTCAGATAAGTTTCAAAATGTGTAAAAATTTTCTCCCTTCAGTGACCATGTTGTGTCTCTGTGTATGTGTCTGTATCAGTATGAGACAGAATAGGAGAGCAGCCTGTATGCTTTGGGAGATTCGCTCTGTGCTCCGGTGCACAGCGGACTGGCGTCTGTGGGCTTATGAGCTCAGAGGACTGGATATCAACTCCATCATGCTGGTCATGGGCGCTTATTGTTCTGAGTGCCTGCGGATTACTCCCCAATTCCCCCCAATATGGATGCCAGTCTGCTTCTGCCACGCTCTGTGGTCCGCTCTATTACAGGTCAAGACTTTTAAGGCCCATCCACCCCACGCTGCCACTCTTCACATTGCCTGCCACCTACCAGTGAGAAACAAAATGGCTGCCACATGACTGGCACAGTCAGAATTTGAAGGGAAAGCAACACACCAGCTTGTGTGCAAAATGACTAAAAAAAGAGTGTCTAATAGTTATTCCACTGCAGCTAGATGGATGAAAATATTCAGCATTGAAAGTGGCAAAACACAACTTAGCACAAGAACAACTAGTAGACATGGAGACAATCAACATTAAACAATTGTACACAACTGCAGGAGATAACCCTCATTTCCTGCTACTCTGAATGAGTCATACAGTTACTGAAGGAAGATAAATGTATACAGAGATATATATTCTAGTCTAGATATATATTCTATTATATATTCTAGGAGGCATTCCACACCATGATCAGTTCAGAGTCAGATTATTTTTCATTAAAATAAAATAAATACTTGATTCAACAACTTGATCATTAATGAAAACATGAAGTAATAATAATAATAAACCTTGATTACTCATTTACAACCTTAGAAATGGTTATGAATTCAAACAGAAGATGACACTTCAAGTTAAAGAAGCAGTTTAAAAATACAAGAGCACACAGCGTCTATTTTTTTTTATTTTTGTGAGGAACCTTCAGAGTCCTAAAATGTCAAATAAGACATAACTTTAATAAACCTACTTTTGTGTTCTTCACAGCCATATGCAAAAGACAAGTAGCCTTACAAGACTGGCGATATTTACACTAGTAAAACATCACTAGAATGTTTTACTGTTTTTATGACTCCACTTGTCTGTGTTTGCATGCTCCAGCAGGCGACACATGCAACTGTTGACACTGATTCGTCTTGGCAGTGCAAAAATGAACAAAATAACTAGCCACATTGTGTCTACAAATGAAAATTACTTTATATTAATTTCTTGTTTATAGAACTCCAGTCTGCAACCCTCTTGCTTAAATGCGACTCAAACCCTCACACATATTCTATGACATTAGTATATATTACACTTCACCAATTATTTAAACTGCTATAAATGATTCAACTTCAGAGTTTGATCTCTAAAACTACAAAAAGGGAATTCAACTGATGTTTCCAGGAGTTACACAATGAAACTCACAGTGTCAACTGCTATAACAAAAGACTGACCATGTGTTTCTTTTGATAGGCTGGTGTTTTTTTTATTTATTAGCCCATGGATGAAATCTTAAGTGTAGCCTCTCTCTGTTGGTTCCCCCTCTTACATTTCCGTTTAGCTCTTTAGCATGAGTCTATAGCTCCTCTTGATCTGCCAGTGTGTTCTCTCAGCAGGTGAGGGAAGGCCAGAGGCATCATGCCCTGCAGGCAGTGGGCTGCCTTAATCTTTCAAGAAAGGCTTTCCATTCGGTTATGAGTGATTCTTTGTATACAGTTCTCATCCTCTGCTTGGCCGCCTCTATATCTGCTCATTTTTTTCGCTTACATTCTATCGCTTCTCTCTGGCTCTCAAACACACACACGCACACACACACACACACACACACACACACACACACACACACACACACACACATTCTATCTCTCTTTCTCTCTTTCTGTTCCTAAGCCTTATCTCCACCCCGCCAGGTAATAATTAGTTTCTTTGCGATTGCCATGGCAACAAAGCAGTTGCTGTGGTGGTCTGCCGGCTATGTATTATTTCAGCGAGCCGTGAGAAGAAAAATGTACTGATGACAGAGGGATCAAAGCTACCAGTCCACTCCAGAAAGACGACCATCACTCCACTCCTACCACGCCAACCGTATGTGTGTATTTGCTTGAATGCGTAAGTCAATGTTCAATAGCATTTCATGCATCACAGTATAATTGTGGACTTTCGTTTCCACCCTTGAACACATCCGTACATGTATTTAAGTGTGTGCTTATGTGTGTGTGCTGCTGCTCTGCTTCTATGAGGAGAGGGGAAGAGAGAGGAAGACAGAAAGTATAATGATCTATATTATTTATTCCTATGACCCTGTGCTCTTTGATCAATAAGAAGTCCAATAGTCAGACATTCACTGCAAGCAAATGCATTACACATTGCCATGGCAGTGGAGTCTCATATTGGTCCAAAAGTTTCTCTATCTATTTTCTCTCATTTTATTTGGAATTCAAAATGTGCACAGAAAAGAATGCTAGCAGATTCATATACAATGATTTCTTCTTACCTTATTGTAATGGTGATGAATCTGGATTATTCTAAATGAGGCAGCATGTGCACACAGTTAATAGCCTAATTAACACAACAACTAACCATCTCCATATAAGGACCATATTTTTCATATTCTAAGGGATACTCTTGCTTTAGAGCATTTATAGCAAGATTTTAGCGTAAACCAAGCGTGCCATACAATCAGTTCAAACACAATCTCATATATAAGGCCTAAACTACAATCTACATGTGATTAATTTTGTTACTCTGAAATAAGCACCTATTATAGGATTCCTTTGTTATTCAATTTCTATATAAAATATTATACGCATGCACTACTTTTCAAAAGTTGAAATAAATTAGTAGCCTACTTTCATACAGCAATGATTCATTAAATTAATCAAAAAAGTTAACAGCAAGTGAAAACATTAATATTAAAAAAAAAAATTTTACCTTTCAGTTGAAAGAATCCTGAAATAAATTTAGCTTTGGCCAAAATATTAAGCAAAACAATTGTCTTCAAAAATGATAATAATAAGAAAACTTACTTGATTGCCAAATTAGCATATAACAATGATTTCTGAAGGATCATGTGACACTGAAGACTGGAATAATGGCTGGTGAAAATGTAGCTTCACAGGAATAAATTATGTTTAAATATTAACTTTTGAATAGTAGTGCATGTATACAGTAGCACAGCTGTTGGCTTCTATTTACAGTAAGATATCCAGCTAGGGTTTGACCACAATGGCAGTCAAGAATAAATGAGCCCACAATCCAACTTTACAGTCCATTCAGTCACATTTAAATTGAAACATACTAGTAAAATGACATGCAATTAATGAGGAGTTTTTTGCTGCCTGGAAGCCTAACAGCAGAAAAAAATATGCATAGGTGCCTCTGGATTACTCATAAACCATCTCAGTTTTAAAGTCACAGACATGTATTAAATGTTTATCCTCTAGCATCATGCACAAATTAAATGTGTAATTAAACAGCAAACACTGGAGCTTGTTGATGTCATTTTGTTTTTATGACCAGTATATTTAAGATATATTTTTTTCAACATGATACAACTGGATCAAGTTTATCAAATGTGTCAGGGTGGGAAAAAATGGCAGCAGACCTACTTAGTGTCGAGTGCACACACTTAGGCCCAATTAGAATGCATATTTTAACTGAACTTAAACTTGCTGAATTATTAATATGTGCTCTGGTTCTGCACCCATAAGTAGGAGAATGCAGGAATATTTCCTCTTGGTGGCACAGCGCTTCCAGCCATTGTGCTTCTATAGAAAAACTGAAAAAAAGTTTAGAGATGGAACTTAATTATTAGAGTTTATTGTAGCCATTTGAGTGTTGCATTCAACATAATTGCATCATTTCAATATTTGAACTATGAAAGTTGTTTCTTCAAATATTCTTTTCATTCCAAGGTCAGAGTGAGGCTCAGGCGAAATGGTGTCATATAACCTTGCCCTGCTGGTCGGCTTTGATTCGCTTTCTGAAGTACAGACGAAGACTAAAAACAGCCATAAAAGAACACAAATTTTGTATGCTTTTTTTATTTGGCTGTACTGACAGCAACTAAAGGTCTGAATAAAAAGTATTAAGAGGTGTCTTGCATTACACTGTATCCACCTTAATTGACTTAATTAAAGAAGACAATGACAAGAGGGCAAAAGCAAAGAGCAAAGTCTAGATATTAAAAGAAAAAAAAGGAACCACGAGAGAAAAGAAGAGAAACAGTATGGTGTTCAAACACAAGTTGCAGTCTGCTGATATGATCTCAGTCCTTTCCTCATTCCTTTTTAAGTTCTCTAGGTGGATATCGGGGAGTGCGAAGACTTATGCAGCTCTGTATCTCCTACCCAACCCTGAGTGAGCGATCTAAGGCTGGTTGTGCTGAAGAGTTGCTCTCTGCCACGTGAGCTCCATGCCTGGGGACGTTTAATCATGTCATGCTGTGCAGTTGGCCAAGCTGGGGGCGACAGATGCCATGCAACCAGGGTGTGATTAATCCTGGAGGATTCTGGGTGTTGCCAAGGAGAGAGTGAGAGAGGGCCACCGTGAGCTGTTGCCAGGGGACACGCATCACACGTCTTGCCACCGGCTCCGGGGTCTATCAGCATCTGAGGAGAACCAAGAGGCCATCGGACACTATCACCTCCTCACCATGCCACCGTCTGTTTTTTCCTGTTGTTCCCGTGGCAATCATGCTTCTCCCTGTCTGTTCTCGCTCTATTTCCTCCTTTATCTCCCAAACCGTGTTCTCGGTTCCCGGGTGTCCCCCGATGGGAAGAGGCATAATCCGAACGCAGGAGGGTTGCTGGAAACATGTAGATGATGAAATCAGAGGAATCCTGCCGAGGAGAAGGCCAGGGATGGTGGAGAGGGAGGCTTTCATGTCTGTTGCGATTTGTCCCATCTGTCCTCAGAGTGGCATTGGGGAAATTGGGTAGAAAATGTGTAGAAGTTCGACAAGTTGCACAACAATGCAGATGAAGTAAGGAAATGAAGAGGAATAGCAAGAAAGAAAACAAGAGAATCTTACTGCTCTATAGTGCACAAGATCCCAGCTTTTGAATATGTATATGGCCACTAGATGGCACTGCAGACAGAGTCTTCATCTCTGGTCTCCCTCTCTTTCCAGTTTCTCTTTTTCACTCCTCTCTCTCCATTTCCTCTTACTTGTTCTCTGTTATGTTACTTTTTCTTCTACACAGCTGCTGAACAGAACAGAAGCCTTCAGATGTGAAGGGCAATCTGAAGTTTGGATAGGTACTTTATGGAGGATTATCAGCCGTGATACATGCCAACCTGAGCGGAGGAATGAAAACACATACACTTAGACTTGACCTATGTGATCTCGTTGTCATTTAATGACTGTGTTAACTTTGTGTTCTGATTCCCCAGGTCCGTTTCTCAGTTTGGAATGAGAGCATGAGAGATCAATATTGGGAAATATGATCTCTGCTACCTCGGCTTCCGCCTGCTAAACATAAGCTCTTCATATGAGACTCCGCTCGAATGCCGTTTCCTGCTATTACGCCGCACAAGGGAAAAAAAAGGTAAAGAAAGAGATGAAAATGACATCTGTTTTGCATTGTCATAGAAGGAGATGCAGTAATGATGTTAGAGACTTTGTTGCATAATACTACAACCTTCATACTGATGTCTCCACAGCTCAATTAGAGGTGCAAATGTAGCAAAGACAAAACGCTCTTAATTTCTCCCAGTGTTGCTTAAACCCCTAACCATCACGGCTTGTGCACAACTGAGTGAAAAGAGTTGCATTTATGGATGTAATTTTTGAGCTTGGCTGAGTGCAGTTAGGTAAGGTTTCCCAACAGCCTGTCGTACAGCTCTCCGCCCTAGTAATTAGACAAGAAAAGGCATAAATCGATACCCTAGTGTCTGTCTGGCACTGAGGCAGTCAAAGAGCTGGCTACATTAATATATTAACCCAGAGAAACAGACATTACATTGTAATCAATCCTGCTACACAAATCAGATTAGGTAGAGTGAGCAGAGTTCTAGTGCTCTCAGATGAATGCACATCCTGTACATTACAGCAGGTCAGTGGAGCAGCCCGAAGTGTAAATGGATGAGTGATCTCACAATCTTTAGAGGAAGTGCATCTCGGCCCTGTTAGATAGTTGACCAATTAACAGTAGGAAATCAATTTATAGTCATATACATTTGCTCTCTGAGTGCGCGACGTACCTGTTTGCTTGCACTAACACACATTCAAAACACTAATCGGCCTGCATGGTGCGGGACTGTCGCTACCTTTGATTAATTTTCAAAGCCTGTTGAGTATACGAGTGCACACAAACACATGCACACACCACTTTAACAACCACTTGACAAATAGCTACCTGAAACACAAAAGGTGACAACCTGTAATTAGAAAATATATTAGTTTGATTTATGTTTTTGGCCCAATCGATTTTAATTAATTTGGTAGCCCACGAGCTCAAGTATTATTACAAACACAAATTACCTTGACAAAGATTTATGGCACAAATGAACTGCCAGACCTCATTATATGAATTTATAATCTATCGCATATTTAAAATGCAATTAGCCATTATTAGGATAATGACAGAGTACAATTTGCTGTGTGAAAAATGCAATCAATCTGAAATTGAAAATCAAACCAATTCTTAATGGTTCAGTAAAAAGGTAATGGGCAAGCAAAGTTTCACAATACAGGAAACTATTTTTGAGTAATTAAACATTATAATTGGTTTGCCATTATGTAAAGCCATAACGTAAATAGAACCCAAGAAAATGGATTCATCTGATACTCATTCTGTCTCAACTCAACAAAAAGAGCTGTAAACAACTTTGCAGCTCATGGTACTTGCACAAATCGATGTACTGCTCGGTGCATCGCTGGTAGTGTGTAAGCAGCTAATTTTTATGGAAGCCTGATTCTGCCATGGAATGCGACTATTTATTTCACAATTCAGACGTTTTTCTCTGACAATTTTTTTGTTTTTCAGAATTGCAAGATATAAATTCAGAATTGTGAGGTAATATATAAACAATTCAGAAAAAAAGAACTGTGAGAGACATGAATATTGAGAATATTTCTCACAATTCCGCCATTTTCCTTAGAAAGCTTCCATAAGTTTCCCTTTTACACATATATATTTCATTTAAATTTAAACTACTCTTTTATAAGATATATCTACAAAGTGGCAAAGATTACATTTTTCATCAAGCATTCAGCTTGAAATGCTCTGGATTTTGCAGTGTTTTCTATGAGAGGAGCTGTCCTAGGTGCTGAAATGTGTTACTTAGACTGGAGTTTAATGTTCTTGTATATTATAGGCTTGTGCTGATTAATAAACACTCAGTATGTTTGGCATATTAGAAATGTTCAAAAACTCTGCAAGAGGGATAGTTTAAATTATACATCATGTAACTTAAATTGTTTATGCTGTTTAGAAGGCTTACTGTGGGGGCATATACA
The DNA here is from genome assembly GCF_001515645.1 of Sinocyclocheilus grahami. NCBI lineage: Eukaryota > Metazoa > Chordata > Actinopteri > Cypriniformes > Cyprinidae > Sinocyclocheilus > Sinocyclocheilus grahami. Next base: position 132,794 of record NW_015505353.1, read on the forward strand.
TGTGTGTAAACCTGTGGGTGTGCAAACTGCCTGACACAACAGGACTCCATTAGAGACTAATGTCTGATGCCTGTGTAAATGAACTATGTGTTTGAGAGCCTCTTCATCTGTGATCTCATCTAATGAAAATTCACCACCTTCTATTGGAGGTGAGAACACAGCCTACGCTGGATAACGAGAACCATGAAGAACCATCGCACCTTTTCATTCCATTACCCGTCCATCACACTTTGTGAACGTCTAAGATGCTTTTAACATGTGCATGAAAAATGTCATGCTCAACACAAAAATGCATTATCAAGAGACTGTCAGTCCCCGTGGCCCAGATTCTAATTGCATTCAAATGCAAAGCACTGTTAAACAGAACATGCCCTGAAGTTGCGATTATGTTGATGCATGCTGAGAACATGCTTGCATCCAAAATTATTGATAATTCGCATGCTAGTGGTTAGGGGTTCTCAAGCTGTCATATGTATGATCAGAGCCTATTGTTTTTGATTCTATTTCAGTATTTATAATCTTTAAGCTGTCTTTAGTTTTAGCAATTTTTCTGTTACTATACGTTTATTTTTTTTAATAATAAAAAAAAAGACCTACTATGCATAATGTGACACGATTCCTGCAATTTTTTGTTCCACACTGTGATTCAAATCAAAGGCAGTCATAGCCAATCAGAACTAAGTAGGTGAATTCTCTCTGTATTGCTGTTTTTTCAGTCACAATGCACTGCCCAGCATTGTAAAAAAAAAAAAACATACATTATTTATAATATAATTAATTTTCACCTACTCTGTCTGTCGTTGTATACTACAGGAAAACTACAGGAAGACTGATCAGTTAAAGGTGGGGTAAGTGAGTTCTGGTAGCCAATGTTGATATTTCAAATCACCAAAACTAACACGCTCCTACCCGAAAAGGGTCTCGCCCCTATTTTGATAGCTCCTCCCCACATATACGTTTCGCAACCCAGGCAACGATTATGGCATAATCTGCTGTGCCAGCCGGCCAATGGTATGATGTTATCAATAAGTGAAAGCAATGTGTTACTATGGTAATACAGGTCGAACGCGTTTTGGTAGTACTGTGTGTTTTAACGTGCATATGTGTTTTAACAACATATATTAGTTCTGTGAAACAAAGCAAAACCAAAGTTACTCACCTATTGAGAAGAAACAAAGAAACCTCGGAGTCCTATCAAAGGCCTTCCCGCTAACTTGAGTTCTCTCCAGCGCTGAAAAGCTGATCCGATATTTACACGGGTCCTGCCTTATGGTAAGCCTTGTTTTGTTCCGCAGACATTTTCCTCTTTTGTTTTTTTATCCGCCATCTCTATCTTTCTCTCGTCACTCGGCTCGGCTAATGTCCGTCCTGTGCAATGAGTGCTCTCTCGTCCCCATCATGAGTAGACACGCCCCTTACTGCTGATTGGCTACAAGTTTGTTTTGGTACTCGTCCTGACTAAAACACTATGAAATCACTCAAAATTCTTAAACATATAGCCTTAATTCTTCATGGCATAGATTCACCAAGGTTCTGGAAATATACCTCAGAGAATAGGTTTGATAACATCGAACAGTTGCTGCAGATTTCTTGGCTGCACTTCCATGATGTGAATCTTCCGTTCCACCACATCCCAAAGGTGCTCTATTGGATTGAGATCTGAAGACTGTGTAGGCCATTTGAGTACTGTGAACTTGTCATATTCAAGAAACCAGTTTGAGATGATTTGAGCTTTGTGACATGGTGCGTTATCCTGCTGGAAGTAGCCATCACAACATAGGTACACTGTGGTCATTAAAGCATAGACATGGTCAGCAACAACACTTGGGTAGGCTATGGTGTTTAAGGGGGTCCTATTATTCTTTTTCACTTTTAGAATTTTAGTCAGTGTGTAGTGTGTATGTTTGGGCATAAAAAAAGATATAAAGAAGTTACAAATCTCAAAGTCCACTCCAAAGGAAGACTTCGTTTAAAAACAAAAATCCCTTTTCAAGAATTACAACAAACGGCTCGTTTGGACTACAGCGTTGATTTCCGGGTTTTGTGATGTCACAAAGGGGCCATTAGAATATCATTAAAATAAATCCCACCTATGGAAATTTGAATGGTTGGGGGGTGGGGAGGGGCAAGGTTGTGGTTAGAATGCTTGGTTGAGTGCATCAGACAAAACGACGAAGACGAAGAAGTGCTGCTATAGTGTCAAGTTTTCACAAGTTTTTAAATATGTATGTTACAATTATGAAAAATCAATATAAATTGCTGACAGTACAATACTGGAGAATGATGTAATCTGCAGAATTTACACTTTAATTATGAGACTTATGGTATAAATAAATTCAACTGTATAACAGTTTCACTGCAATTCATGTTATAATGTTAGAATTAAAGAACAATAAATATAATACATATTACCGTTGCACTTATCTGTACATAGTAAATGCAGTTATTTTTAAGAGGTTATTGGCATCCTATCTAAAAAAAAACAAAAACAATAACGTTACCAACTCTAATATGTCTTGCAATATCTGTGTGTGCAAAGCTTCTGCGCGATCCTCTTGTTCAATATTCTTGGGGTCTGAATCCGGCTCAAATTGATATGGCAATATTGACGACATCCTTAACTATACTGGAGCAGACGGAACTTGCTGCTTTGGCAAGGGGCGGGGCATTAAGCATCTAAGTTGTTCGCCAATCACAACGCACTGGGACAGCTAACCAATCACAACACATTTTGTTTTTCGGAAGGCGGCCTTCATCAAATCCGAAACTAATCGAGCCGTTTGTGCCAGGCTGGGGAGAAAGGTATTGTAATAATGTAAATTATGTGAAAAATAATGCGTTTTTTGAACCACCAAGCATGAGAGCATGTTCTAATACACCCCCAAAACAAAATCAAGACTTTGTAAAAGAGCATAATAGGACCCCTTTAAGCGATGCTCAACTGGTACTAAGAGGCCACCAGTCAGAACCATTTTTATAAAGTAGGATGCATCCATGCATTCATGTCATTTACACCAAATTCTGATTCTACCATCCGAATGTTGCATTAGATCAGGCAACTGTTTTTCAGTCTTCCATTGTCAAATTTTGGTGAGCCTGTGCAAACTGTAGCCTCAGTTTCCTGTTCTTAGGTGATAGGAGTGGCACCTGGTGTGGTCTTCTGCTGCTGTAGCCCATCTGCTTCAAGGTTCGACATGTTGTGCATTCAGAGATGCTCTTCTGCATACCTTGGTTGAAACAAGTGGTTATTTGAGTTGTCTTTCTATCAGCTTAAACTGGTCTGGCCATTCTCCTCTGACATCAACAAGGCATTTTTGTTTACAGAACTGCCATTCACTGGATATTTTCTCTTTTTCAGAACATTCTCAGTAAACCCTAGAGATGGTTTTGTCTGAAACTCCCAGTAGATCAGCAGTTTCTAAAATACTCAGTCCAGCCTGCCTGGCACCAACAACTACACCATGTTTAAAGTCATGAAAAATTCCTATTCTGATGCTCATTTTGCATTACCACAGTTCGTCTTGACCATGTTTACATGCCTTAATGTAATGAGTTGCTGCCATGTGATTGGGTGATTAGATATTTGAACAGCAGTTGAACGGGTGCACACAAATGTGGCCAGTGAGTGTGTGTGTGTGTATATATATATATATATATATAAATACATTTTGTATGATGTAAAACATAAAAAAAAGGAAGGAAAGTTTACCAAAAAAAAAGGTCTATAATTTACAATATTTTTGCCCCCTTACAAATTGAGAAAGTCACTGTAGTGTGACGAGTAAGAGCAGAAAGAACAGAATTATGACAAAAAATGAAAGGGCCTTACTCCTCTACACTTTAACACACATTAACACACACCCAGACATCTGCACAGAAAACTGTCTGCCTTTCCCTCTCCTGACCCAAACTTTTGGGGTGCCAAATGTCAAAAAAGGAAGATGAATTACCAACGACTAGAGCTCAAGTGGGTGAAAGTGAGGCACATTTGCCTTTGATTCACCTGAGCTAATCCAGCTTCAAAGAGTCCAGCTCGCTCACCATGACTCCAGGGCTTGATTTTCAGCTCTTCCCCCAGAGACCCGCAGCTCCTCCTGAGGGCTGTAGTCATGATCCAGTCCTGTTAGTTCCAGACCCTGTCAGAGGTATTGCTCATCATGCAACAACTGTTCTTTATATTGGTTTTAACCTTGAGCGTGAGGCCTCTGTGTCTTCAAAGGATTTCTGAACAAACAAATCTGAAATAGTCCTCAGTGTCTTGTGAAATGACGTTCCACTTTGTAAGGGTAGAGATAGGATGGTTATAATAGCACAAAGAATAAATTGGGTTTTAAACTTTGTAGCAAAGGTCGCTGCATTCTTTGATGGTAATGCAATCTACAGATTTGAGATGTGTTCACACCACAGTTCCTGGGCCTGAGGGCTTGCATTATTGGGGTGAGCAAGAAGTCATCACAATTTTCTCATTTTATACAGTCAAATGAATGAAGAGAAGCTCGAATCTTAGAGTGAGAGTAATGAAAATAAGGATAGGAAATGGTAATAAAGAAGGCAAGAGATTTCTTTTTCATATTTCAACGATCTTTTACAGCCACAAATACATACAAAAATGCACAAACACACATCCAACATGAAATATATCAAGGCACATGAGTTGTGCGCTTACATAATATAAATATCAGACTTTGATCTCCCATTTACCAAGAAGAGACATCTTCAAAATAATTTTTATATGTTTTGAACAAAATTAAATATGAAATGACAGAAAATTTACAGTAAGAGACCATTTTATACAATGAAGCAGATCATGGTGGCTGCTACAAAAATCACCATTTGCATTATTTATGTCAATATACATTTCTGTAACATAGGGCAAGAAAGGATATTTTTTGATGATTTTTAAACTTATTTCACAGCCATTTGTGTGATTGAACTAGTTTATCAGAATATAAGATATTCAAGGAAATATATGACAGGCTAAATGAGACACTCAAATGAGACTTTATTAACATCCGTATTGAGCGATTAATGGCAGCGTATCCCTTAGATGTGAATTTGCAAATGTGCAAAACAATTTCTTGATAACATGTATGACCATAAAGCCGTTGACAACTTAACTAGTAAGTCATTTTTTAAGTGTGTCTAAATATACAAATCGTTATAAGGTTGAAGGCAGTGTTCAAATCCCTATTTATTTAGCAAGAAAAAAAAAACTAATAAACGCTCTCGATTAAATGCAAGTAGAATATTTCCATTTAAAAGCTATTCTTGCTTACTGTACAAACAAACTTTTCTAAGAAACAGTGGTTGTCAGTGGTTTCATGAGTTATGAAAGTAGATATCAGGAGAGATTCCCCAATGTCCCAGTTGTGAAGTCAGAGGTTCTGGTTCAGCTCCCTCTGTGTCTCACTTCACTTTTAATAGCTTACACAAATGCTCCTCCGGGCCTCAGGTCACCTCACAGGACCCTTCAGTCAGAACAAACCCTACAGGTCAGATGAGATGGAAGAGGCAGCAGGGAACATAAGTGGAAGTGTCATACATTAGAGAGGGAGAAGACAATATTTCATTCTTAAATTGTTTTGAGAGGCCTGTGCCAGATAGAACATGAATCAGCTTGTCAGAGGGCCTTCTGCCAGCACTGCTGAGGAAGAGGGGTAGAGCAAATGACTGTAGGGGCGACAGGAAGAGAGAAAGGAGGGGTGGTGGGCTGGGTGGGGGATGACAGGTAACCGGTCTCTCTCATGCCGGTATGGACACTTCATCATTTAACACTTAATCAAAACTGCTGTCGTTGACACTCAGGCAGCTACCTTCCCTGCATAATCCGTCACAACCTGCACAGGTGCTCCTTGCACCATACAGGCAGGTTCAGGGCCAGAATTCACAGCCCCTGCTCACCTGTCTGTATGAGCGGAAAAAAAAACATCATGCTCATTCAGAGTGAAACGTCACATGCCCTCTTACAATTTTTTAGCCAATAGTGTTTTGAGAAGCTTTGTATACAGTGGGTAAAATAAGTATTGAACACATCACCATTTTTCTCAATAAATATATTTCTAAAGGTGCTGTTGACATTAAATTTTCACCAGATGTCGATAACAACCCAAGTAATCCATACATAGAAAGAAAACAATACAAATAAGTTCAGAAATTAAGTTATATGTAATAAAATGGAATGACCCAGGGAAAAATTATTCAACACGCTTACTGACATTTATTTAATACTTCGTACAAAAGCCTTTGTTGGTAATGACATTTTTCCATTCATCCTTCCTTCAATTATATAAATTTTGCCAGTGCCACAGCATGATGTTTTTGGGGTGAAGTGCAGTGCCATTTGACCTCCAAATATGGTGTGTATGATGGCATCCAAAGAGTAAAATATTTGTCTCATCTGACCAGACTATATTCTCCCAGTATTTCACAGGCTTGTCTAAATGTTGTGCAGCAAAGTTCCAGCCTTGCATGGTGAGCGTGCATACAGGCCACGGCGGTTGAGCGCATTACTTACTTATTGTACTTATTTTCTTTGAAACAATTGTACATGCTAATTCCAGGTCTTTCTGAAGCTTTCCACAAGTGATCCTTGGTTCTTGGACAAAAAAGTGATTATTTTCACTCCTCTTTCAGAAATCTTGCGAGGAGCACCTGGTCGTGGCGGTTTATGGTGAAATTATGTTCTTTCCACTTCCGAATTATAGCCCCAACAGTGCTCACTGGAAAATTCAGAAGTATAGAAATCCTTCTGTAACCAATGCCATCAGTATGCTTTGCAACAATAAGGTTGCAAAGGTCTTGAGAAAGCTCTTTGCTTTTACCCATCATGAAATGTTTCTTGTGTGACATGTTGGTCATGAGACACCTTTTTATAGGCCATCAGTTGGGACTGAACCAACTAATATTAATTTCCACTGACAAGGGGCAGGATTGCTTTCTAATTACTGATAGATTTCAGCTGGTGTCTTGGCTTTCCATGCCTTTTTGCACCTCCCTTTCTTCATGTGTTCAATACTTTTCCCCTGTTATTCTACTTTATTACACAGAACTTAATTTCTGAACCTATTTGTTTTGCTTTCTTTGTATGTATGGATTACTTTTATTGTTATCGACATCTGGTGAAAATTTCATGCCAACAGCACCTTTAGAAATATGTTTACTGAGCAAAATGGTGATGTGTTCAATACTTATTTTACCCGCTCATTAAGTTGCATGATGAGCTAGGAAAGCTCTCTAAATTGGAAAATAATAATAATAACAATAATAATATTATATATATATATATATATATATATATATATATA